>NC_035177.2:33949602-34251425 GCF_001659605.2 Manihot esculenta | reverse complement strand
CTCCTGGACTTTACTATATACCTGCCAGGGCGTAGTCAAAGGCTCCTGGACTTCGCTATACCTGCCAGGGCGTAGTCAAAGGCTCCTGGACTTCCTGTCTGAGACTATTGGATCATTCAGCATTCACTCACATCACCAAATAACGATGCAATGCAACATATTCGTGAATACTAATGCAATCAACCTATGGCATAAACATGATGCATGAGATATGCTCAAAAGCAGTTTGTAGTTCAATTAAAAGTCATAAGTTTAGTTCCACTCACCTCTGGCTCTGGACTGACTTACTCTGCAGGTTCTGACCTCTGGAGCAGTACTCACTGCTGCTCTCTCTGGTTCCTCTGGTCTGTACCTATACAGATGGACTCAAATGAGGGACCAAACTAGCTTATGACTAACTCTATTTTAACTCCCCAAGAATCCCCTAAACCTCTCTCTAATAGTCATGCAAAGCAAGCAAAGGAAAGCTGGACAGAACACTTTCGGCGGCAGGTTCGGCGGCCGAATGTCCTCTCCAGAGACGAAACTCAAGCACCTTCGGCGGCACCTTCGGCGGCCGAATCCCCCAAACAGAGCCGAACATGCACAACTCGCAGGGGCAAGCTGTGGCAGCCTAAGCTACCATGCAAGAGGTTCGGCGGCCGAATGAACCTTCGGCTGCCGAACCTGAGTTCATCCAGAACTCAGCTTCAACGGCAAACCATCTCCTTCTTCCCTTCAACTTCTCCAAACATGCATATACCAATTCCTAAACACACATATACATAAGTATATGATCACAGGGGTCCAAAACTATCTAATAACCCCAAACAACAAATCAAACATAACACATAAACAAATATACATGCATAAAACATCCAAACCACCCTTTATCACCTCAACATACATCTCTCTCCACAACTGCCATAAAACCTTCAGAAAACATATTCAAGAACATCACTTATCTCCTGTAGTAAGAAGCTACACACTCTGAACAAGGGAAAACGGATCACCTCCTCTCACACTCTCAAACTCTCTCAAACTCACTTTTTTGTTTTCTTCAACACTTTCAAAAACTCTTGCACACTAGCTAACTCTTGCATGAGCTGCTCAAACTCAGCAAATAAAGCATAAGAGACGTGGCCAACGTCTGGACATGAGCTGGTGATAACACCTGTCCAAAATGCTGACTAAGGGATACAAAACTGCTGGCTAAGCAACTCAGCTTCGGCTGCCGAATCGCATGCAAAACCATGCAACATTCGGGGGCCGAACTTTACCTTCGGAAGCCGAACATTGAGCACTTTCGGCGGCCGAACTTGGCTCCTCTGCCTTGGTTCATT
Organism: Manihot esculenta; assembly: GCF_001659605.2. Lineage (NCBI taxonomy): Eukaryota > Viridiplantae > Streptophyta > Magnoliopsida > Malpighiales > Euphorbiaceae > Manihot > Manihot esculenta. The sequence continues at coordinate 34,250,103 of NC_035177.2, read as the reverse complement.
TCAACTCAAAACTCAAAACTAAAGAACTGTAAAACCATAAAACACCTCATAACACATAGAAACCATAACGCCTACCCTTATATAGAATCCCAACTCCCCGGATTCCATCAGACAATAGGAATTCCGGTGCCGGATTCTAGCCGGGTATTACATTCTCCCCTCCTTAAGAACATTCGTCCTCGGATGTTCCTAAAACAACAAAAACAAAACACAAGGAGGAAACTAACCTCAAAACAGATGTGGATACTGCTGGAGCATAGACTCCCGCGTCTCCCACGTGCACTCTTCTAGGTTATGGTGGTTCCATAGGACTTTCACCATCGGAATCTCCTTGTTCCTTAGCTGTCTGATCTGCGTGTCCAGAATCCGCACTGGCTGCTCTATATAGGTGAGATCCGTATGAATCTCCACCTCAGGCTCACTCAGAACCTGATTCGGATCTGACACAAACTGTCGTAGCATAGAAACATGAAATACCGGGTGAATTCTCTCCATAGAAACAGGTAAATCCAGCTTATACGACACATTTCCGATCCTCTGCAACACCTCAAAGGGTCCAATGTACCGTGGAGCCAATTTACCTTTCTTTCCAAAACGAACCACTCCTTTCATTGGAGACACTTTCAGCAATACCCAATTACCCTCCTGAAACTCTAACTGCTTTCTACGAACGTCTGCATAACTTTTCTGTCTACTCTGAGCTGTTCTGATTCTCTCTCTGATCATGGGCACCATTCTACTGGTAATGTCTACTAACTCTGGCCCTGCAAGAGCCTTCTCTCCTACCTCTTCCCAGCAAACAGGGGATCTGCACTTCCTCCCATACAAAGCTTCATAAGGAGCCATCCCGATGCTCGCATGATGGCTGTTATTGTAGGCAAACTCTACCAAAGGTAGATGCTGCCTCCAAGAACCGCCAAAGTCTAACACACATAGGCGAAGCATATCCTCTATGGTCTGGATGGTCCTTTCTGACTGTCCATCAGTCTGTGGGTGGAAAGCAGTACTAAAATCCAATCTCGTGCCCATTGCACTTTGCAGACTCCGCCAAAAGCGGGAGGTAAACTGAGGTCCTCTGTCTGAAACTATAGACACTGGAACTCCATGTAATCTTACTATCTCATCCAGATAGACCTGTGCCAACTTATCCACAGAATAGTTACTCCGTACTGGAAGAAAATGAGCAGATTTCGTGAGTCTGTCCACAATCACCCATATCGAGTCTATCCTGTTGGACGCTACTGGTAAACCCACTACAAAATCCATGGCTATGTTCTCCCATTTCCATTCTGGAATCGGCAATGGGTTAAGCATTCCGGCTGGTTTCTGATGCTCTAATTTCACCCTCTGACAAACCTCACAGGCTATCACGAACTGCGCCACTTCTTTCTTCATGGCTGGCCACCAATAAACCCTTTTCAGATCCTGATACATCTTGGTAGCTCCTGGGTGAACACTATACCTCGAATTATGAGCTTCCCTCATAATGTCTTCCTTCACACTGCCCCTATCTGGTACACAAAGTCGACTCCCATAGCGAAGGATCCCTTTGCTGTCAAATCTGAACTCTGCATTGTTGCCTGACTGAACAGTCCTGGCAATTTTCATCAACTCAGGGTCCACGTGCTGTCTCTGAGCTATCTGCTCCAGAAACACAGGTGTCACTCTCATCTGTGCTATCAACGCACCTGTACCAGACAACTCTAACTGTAATCCCTCGTCAAAGAGCTTATAAAGCTCCATCACAACCGGTCTCCGCTCTGCTGCTATATGGGATAAACTGCCTAGTGACTTCCGGCTTAGGGCGTCTGCAACAACATTCGCCTTACCCGGATGATACTGGATTTTACAATCATAATCACTGAGCAATTCGACCCACCTTCTTTGCCGCAAACTCAGCTCTCTTTGACTTAAGATGTACTGTAAACTCTTGTGATCGGTGAAGATCTCGCATTTAACTCCGTAGAGGTAATGCCTCCACATCTTAAGTGCAAAGATAACTGCTGCCATCTCTAGGTCATGGGTAGAGTAATTTAACTCGTGCTTCTTCAACTGTCTAGAAGCATAAGCGATGACTCTATCACTCTGCATCAATACACAACCCAATCCCACTCGAGACGCATCACAGAACACTGTGAAATCCTCATTACTCACAGGCAGAGCTAACACTGGTGCTGTTGTCAATCTCCTCTTGAGCTCCTCAAAGCTCTCTTCACACTGGTCTGACCAGATAAACTTCTGGTTCTTCTGAGTCAATTTGGTCATAGGAGCTGCTATCTTTGAGAAGTTCTGAACGAACCTCCTGTAGTAACCTGCCAGTCCCAGAAAGCTTTTAATCTCAGTCACTGTCATGGGTCTGGGCCAGTTAGCTACAGCCTCTATCTTCTTGGGATCTACCTCAATACCCTCTGCTGATACCACATGTCCCAAGAAGGCAATGCTCCGTAACCAAAACTCACACTTCGAGAACTTGGCATATAAACCATGCTCTTTCAGTGTCTGCAAAACGATCCTCAGATGCTGGGCATGCTCCTCTGCATCTCTGGAATACACTAAGATATCATCGATAAACACAATGACAAAGTGATCCAGAAACTCACTGAATACCCTGTTCATGAGATCCATAAATGCTGCAGGGGCGTTAGTCAACCCGAACGGCATCACTAAGAACTCATAATGCCCATATCTGGTCCGGAAAGCTGTCTTAGGCACATCTGCCTCTCTGACTCTCAACTGATGATACCCAGATCTCAGATCTATTTTCGAGAAACAACCTGCTCCAGCTAGCTGGTCAAATAGATCATCAATCCGAGGTAAGGGATACCTATTCTTGATAGTGACCTTGTTCAACTGTCTGTAGTCGATACAAAGTCTAAGGGATCCATCCTTCTTTCTGACAAAGAGCACTGGAGCACCCCAAGGTGAGGTACTAGGGCGGATGAAACCCTTATCTACCAAGTCCTGCAACTGTTCTTTCAACTCTATTAACTCAGCTGGCGCCATCCTGTAGGGAGGTATAGAGATAGGTCTGGTACCTGGCAATAATTCAATGTCAAACCCTATCTCCCTATCAGGTGGTAGTCCTGGCAAATCGTCTGGGAACACATCGAGAAACTCTCGGACTACTAGTACTGTGGCTGGTTCCCTAACCTGACTATCTAGCTCTCTCACATGAGCTAGAAACCCCTGACAACCCCTCCTAAGCAAACGACGAGCCTGAAGGGCTGAAATCATACCTCTGGGTGTACCTCTCCTGTCTCCTCTGAAGACACACTCTGACCCATTCTGGTCTCTGAGACTCACTAGTTTCTCTCGACAGTCCAACGTAGCACTATATGCAGATAGCCAATCCATCCCTAGAATGACATCAAAATTGGTCAAGTCTAGAACCACAAGGTCAGCTGGAAGGCATCTACCCTCTATGAATACTGGACTGAAACGACAGACTGACACTGCCACTGATGGGTCACATCTAGGTCCACTGACCCAGAGAGGATACTCTAACTCAGAACTGATCAAACCCAACCTCTCTATGGCTCTCGAAGCAATAAAGGAATGAGAAGCACCGGGGTCCATCAAAGCATACACATCTGAACACCCAATGATGAGATTACCTGACACCACTGTGTTCGACGTGTTAGCCTCCTCCTGTGTCACTGTGAAAATCCGTGCTGGGGCTACCGGATTTCCACCTCGGGAACCTGCTGCTGAAGTAGAGGCTACCCCTCTCCCTCTACCTCTGCCACTAGTCTGAGGCATGACTGGAGCTGCTGGCCGTACAACTGGCTGTACCACACTGCCTGAACTCATCTGCTGGGATGGTGCAAAAGTCATCTGCGGACAATCCCGAGCAATATGCCCTTCCTGTCCACATCGAAAACAAGCTGTAGATCCCAACCGACAAACTCCTCCATGTGGTTTTCCGCATCGTCTGCAGACTGGAGCTGTGCCAGAGCTTGAGCCACTACCTATTCCCAGACCTGACTTGACTTTATTCCAGAACTTACTCTTTGTTCCTTTTGCTCTATCCCATCTTTTACTGCTTGGTGTGGGGGCTTTAGAACCCGAAGCCTGTGCCTGTGACTGTTTCTGAATATTGGCACTAGCTTCCATTTTCCTGGCTGAGTCTACTATCGTATGGAAACTTTCCTTTTCTGCTGGAAGAATCAAGGAAGCATACCTGGGATGCAGTCTCATAGTATATCTCCTTGCTTTCTTCTGATCAGTATCATAGGCTTGACCCACGTACTGAAGCAAATCCAGGAACTTATCTGTGAATTCATCAATACTCATCTCATCTGTCTGTCGCAACTGTTCAAATTCAATTACTTTCATCTCCCTGGAACTATCAGGAAAAGCCCACCCTGCAAATTCATTGGCGAACTCTCCCCATGACATACTGTCCATTCTAGGCTCCACATAATTCTTAAACCATTCTCTGGCTTTCCTGCACTTTAATGTGAAACCTGCCATCTCAATGGCTCTCCTATCATCTGCTCCCAATTCACCGGTGATCATCCTAACTGCTCTGAGGTAATCAAATGGATCATCTCCCGTATTGTATTTAGGAGCATCCAATTTCAAGTACTCCGTCATTTGGACTTTACCTCCAGATGAGCTAGGTTCATGCCTGTCAACAACAGGGGCTACTGGTTCTGGTGGTGGTACTGGGTCATTTGGCTTTAGGTGTGCTGCACTTGGATGGGTAGGGGAAGAGGGATACATAGGATATGGTGGATAGTAAGGATAAGGCATATAAGGCATATAAGGAGGATATGGCACAAAACTCGAGTACTCCGACATACCTCCCATCGGATACTCTGGATAGCCAAAACCTGAGGTCTGAGCACCTCCCTGCGACTCTCCCATACCTTCCTCAAAACTGCCTATACCCATGCTATCATCTCTAGACTGATCAATTTCCATAGCTTCCCTCCTTTCCTCTGATCTTCCTCCCCTAGCTGTTCCTCTTCTGCTCTCGTCGACAGACCTTCTAGGGTCTATTGACATACCTTCCCTGCTAGATCTCTGAGACCTTGCCCTTGGCAATGCAGGAGGACGAGCAGCTGATCTCTCATTCTCTGGTGGGACTCCAGTCAATCGAGCTGATCGACGAGTTCCTCGCATCTGTCCTCTCTGGAAACACAACATATAACATACCACTTAGCACATAAACATCACATATCAATCATACACATACAATACTCATGGCATATCATAGCAGATAGGACTCAAGACCCTATCCTAGTGGACATGATTTCCTATTGTGCTTGACCACTTCTAACCTGTCTGAGCCCAACACTGTCTCTATAGGTCCGATCATGTGAACCTAGGGCTCTGATACCAATCTGTAACGATCCCAAAATGGACCGTCACCGGCGCTAGGATTCAGGTCGGCTTAAGGCCGCCAGAACCCGTAGCAAGCCTGCTATACTCTCTGTGTACCTGTAAACCTCATACATGATCATACATTTTATGTGAAAATAAAACTCTTTTCTGAACCAAGGCTCAACCTGTGCATGCACTATCTCTGTACTCTGTACTCATGTACTCTGTACTCTGTATCCCTGACTAGAGCTTGCTCTAGATGGGTTAACTCATACCTGTTAAGCCTGGTTTTCACATACAGGAAAACATATATACATATACAGATCATGTACAAAACATACATCACTAGGTCTAGGTCAAGCAACAACTAGTACATCTCTTTAATATTACATGTCCACTCTACGCTATTACAGATCTCTTCACTTTTCCTGCACTCTGCTGGACTGTCCCTGTACACTGTACACTGAACCTGCAAAACTGGGGTTAAGGGAGTGGGATGAGCTCTATAGCCCAGTGAGTAGAACAGTAAAACATCTCAGTAAAATATGATCTCATGGAATGCACCATATCACAGACAAGCCACATCAAGAGTAAACCTGTCACCACATAGTCCCAGTAACTCTGTGCCAGGGCGTAGAATCGAGCACCTGGTCTTCCTGTCATATATATGTATATGTGTATATAACACCTCTGTACTTACCATTGCCAGGGCGTAGTCAAAGGCTCCTGGACTTTACTATATACCTGCCAGGGCGTAGTCAAAGGCTCCTGGACTTCGCTATACCTGCCAGGGCATAGTCAAAGGCTCCTGGACTTCCTGTCTGAGACTATTGGATCATTCAGCATTCACTCACATCACCAAATAACGATGCAATGCAACATATTCGTGAATACTAATGCAATCAACCTATGGCATAAACATAATGCATGAGATATGCTCAAAAGCAGTTTGTAGTTCAATTAAAAGTCATAAGTTTAGTTCCACTCACCTCTGGCTCTGGACTGACTTACTCTGCAGATTCTGACCTCTGGAGCAGTACTCACTGCTGCTCTCTCTGGTTCCTCTGGTCTGTACCTATACAGATGGACTCAAATGAGGGACCAAACTAGCTTATGACTAACTCTATTTTAACTCCCCAAGAATCCCCTAAACCTCTCTCTAATAGTCATGCAAAGCAAGCAAAGGAAAGCTGGACAGAACACTTTCGGCGGCAGGTTCGGCGGCCGAATGTCCTCTCCAGAGACGAAACTCAAGCACCTTCGGCGGCACCTTCGGCGGCCGAATCCCCCAAATAGAGCCGAACATGCACAACTCGCGGGGGCAAGCTGTGGCAGCCTAAGCTACCATGCAAGAGGTTCGGCGGCCGAATGAACCTTCGGCTGCCGAACCTGAGTTCATCCAGAACTCAGCTTCAACGGCAAACCATCTCCTTCTTCCCTTCAACTTCTCCAAACATGCATATACCAATTCCTAAACACACATATACATAAGTATATGATCACAGGGGTCCAAAACTATCTAATAACCCCAAACAACAAATCAAACATAACACATAAACAAATATACATGCATAAAACATCCAAACCACCCTTTATCACCTCAACATACATCTCTCTCCACAACTGCCATAAAACCTTCAGAAAACATATTCAAGAACATCACTTACCTCCTGTAGTAAGAAGCTACACACTCTGAACAAGGGAAAACAGATCACCTCCTCTCACACTCTCAAACTCTCTCAAACTCACTTTTTTGTTTTCTTCAACACTTTCAAAAACTCTTGCACACTAGCTAACTCTTGCATGAGCTGCTCAAACTCAGCAAATAAAGCATAGGAGACGTGGCCAACGTCTGGACATGAGCTGGTGATAACACCTGTCCAAAATGCTGACTAAGGGATACAAAACTGCTGGCTAAGCAACTCAGCTTCGGCTGCCGAATCGCATGCAAAACCATGCAACATTCGGGGGCCGAACTTTACCTTCGGAAGCCGAACATTGAGCACTTTCGGCGGCCGAACTTATCTTCGGCGGCCGAACTTGGCTCCTCTGCCTTGGTTCATTTCAACTCAAAACTCAAAACTAAAGAACTGTAAAACCATAAAACACCTCATAACACATAGAAACCATAACTCCTACCCTTATATAGAATCCCAACTCCCCGGATTCCATCAGACAATAGGAATTCCGGTGCCGGATTCTAGCCGGGTATTACATCAGTTATGCAAGGGCCAATCAATATCCAAGCTACCAGCAAAGAAATCAAGCTCAAGCTGCACCTCAAATGTCCAATGTGCCCCTTGAAGAGATTGTGAAGTCCTTAGCAAACACTGTGCAAAATCTTGAGCAACAAATGAGTCAAATGGCCACTTTAATGAGTAAACTTGAATCACAAGGGAAGCTACCCTCCCAAACTGAGATAAATCCAAGGTAGAATGCTAGTGCCATCACATTGAGGAGTGGAAAAGAGCTGCAAGACAACAGGCCTGAAAAAAATGCAAAAACAGGTCACTGAAAAGAATCTGCCAGAAAGTGATCAGGGCAGTCGATCTGCCCAAATCACAGACCCAATCGATAGGCAGACTGAACTGCCCAGCAGAGGCGATCTGCCCAAATCACCAAAGAAGGCAGAAGTCGATCTGCCCAAATCAACAGACCAGGCAGAATCCAGTCAAAGATAGAGAACAGTACAACAACCAATAGAAAAGTTCAAGGTACCTCCCCCCTTTCCCAAAAGATTTGCAAGGTCTCAAAAAGAAAAAGAGGGAAAAGAAATACTCGAAACACTTCGCAAGGTGGACCTTGGGGCTTCAATTAATGTCATGCCACTTTTCATCTTTAACTTGTTAAATGTAGGTACACTCAAGGGCACCAGCATAGTGATCCAATTGGCCGACCGATCTGTTGTTTATCCCAAGGGAGTGCTAGAAGATGTATTAGTGCAAGTGGACCAACTAGTCTTCCCAGTAGATTTTTATGTAATTGACATGGAGGAAGACAAAAGCAACACAACCTCTGACATCCTACTTGGAAGACCATTCTTGAGCACAGCTAGAACTAAAATTGATGTGCATGATGGCACATTAACTATGGAGTTAGAAGGGGAAGTTATCAAGTTTAATGTTTATGATGCCATGAAATTTTCCAATGATGTTTCTCCTGTTTATGGCCTTGATATTATTGATGATTTAAGTCAAGAAATTTTTGATTTTGATCAAGATAATTTACTTTATGATGGTTTTTGCAGGCAAGAAGCCATGTATAGCAATAACACAAAGATAGAAGAAACAGCATGCTGTACATTACTGGTTGCAGATGATCTGCCCAAATCACCAAAACAAGCTGATCCTGACTTGTCCAAATCACTAGAGCAACCAGATATAATCAAGAGCAATTTGGCCAGATCGCCGAAATAAGTAGCAGACAATTTGCCCAAATCAGTGAGTAGACATCAAGCACCAGATCAAACAGCAACAGCATCAGACCTGAAAACTCTACCAGGGCACCTCAAATATGCCTACTTGGGGGCTGGAGACACACTTCCAGTCATAGTCTCCAATCAACTCAGCCAACAAGAAGAGGACAGCCTCCTAAAGGTATTGAGGAAACACAAAGAAGCAATTGGGTGGACCTTGGAGGACATCAAAGGCATCTCACCCTCAACATACATGCATCGGACACTTATGGAGGATGAGTGCAAACCTGTCCGTGAGGCTCAAAGAAGGCTGAATCCCCCAATGATGGAGGTTGTGAAGAAAGAAATAGTAAAGCTCTTAGACACGGGAGTCATCTATCCCATTTCTGACAGCAAGTGGGTGAGCCCCATCCATGTGGTACCAAAGAAAACTAGGATTACCATTGTCCCCAATTCTAAAGGAGAGCTAGTACCCACTCGTGTGCAAAATGGGTGGAGAGTGTGCATGGACTATAGGAAGCTCAATGCAGCCACAAGGAAGGACCACTTTCCCTTGCCCTTCATGGACCAAATGCTGGAAAGACTTGCTGGAAAAAGCCATTACTGCTGCCTAGATAGATATTCGGGATTTTATCAAATCCCTGTTGCACCTGAAGATCAAGAAAATACCACTTTCACATGTCCATTTGGCACCTTCGCATTTAGGAGGATGCCCTTTGGCCTTTGTAATGCACCAGCCACCTTCTAAAGCTGCATGATGAGTATTTTTTCTGACTATGTGAAGAAAATTATTGAAGTCTTAATGGATGATTTCACAGTGTATGGCTACTCTTTTGATGAATGCCTAGCCAACTTGGAGAAGATACTACAAAGATGCTTGGAGACAAATCTGGTTTTGAACTACGAGAAGTGTCACTTCATGGTCAACCATGGCCTAATCTTAGGCCACATTGTTTCAGCAAAGGGGATAGAGGTAGACAAAGCTAAAATAGACACAATAAAAAATCTGCCATATCCAACAAGCATTCGGGAGATTCGATCTTTACTTGGACATGCGGGTTTTTACAGAAGGTTCATCAAAGATTTTTCCAAGATAACTCAGCCTTTGTGCAGATTGCTTCAACAGGATGTCCCATTCGACTTTGATGAAAGCTGCAGAACAGACTTTGATTTGATCAAATCACTGCTGGTCATTGCCCCAGTCATCTAGCCACCTGACTGGACCCTTCCTTTTGAGATTATGTGTGACGCCAGCAACTTTGCTATAGGTGCAGTGTTGGGATAGTGTAACGACCCGAAAATCGGACCGCTACCGGCGCTAGGATCCAGATCGGCTTAAGGCCGCCGGGACCCGTAGCAAGCCTGACATATAACCTGTAAACCTGTATAATCCCATACATGATCAACAACATACATAAAAATTAAAACTTTTCTTTCCTTATACATCAACCAAACTCAACCTGAGCATAAACATAAACATAACTTTGATCCCTCTGTGGGATCTCATCTGTGCCCCCAATGGGTGACATAACATCTGTTGAGTTGGTTTACATAAACATCATCAAAATCTCTAAGATCATGTATTAAAGGGATAGCACAATCTATGGTCAAGCACACTTCTAATATCCATATACATCATCTCATTACATGACTATACTGATTAAGACTTTACATTACAATTTGATCATGTCCATTGCTAGCTATTACATAAGCAGAACTTCCTTACTCTAACCGGACTCCTGCTCTATCCTGTACCTGCAAGCCTGGGGGTAAAGGAAGAGGGGTGAGCTAAAAGCCCAGTGAGTAGAGCTATTAAAACACATTAACACTATGCTCTATGAAATGCATCATAACACAGACAATTCACATAAGGGTTGGGTGAACTTGTCACCAATTAGTCCAAGCTAACATTGTGCCAGGCCGTAGCATAGGGTCCTGGTCTTCCTGTCATACATACATTACTTACCATTATCCCAGAGCCTCCTCTGGGCTCCTGGTCTTCGAGTCCCACAATCGTGCCAGGCCGTAGAATGGGGTCCTGGTCTTTCCTTACAATCGTGCCAGGCCGTAGAATGGGGTCCTGGTCTTCCTGTCATGGACTAATTGGGTCATCCAACATTCACCCACATCAACAACAATCGATGCAATGCAGCATATTCGTGAATACTAATGCAATCATCCTATTGCATAATCATGATGCATGAAACATGATAAAACATTTAATTTAAAAGATTAGGTTTAGTTCCACTCACCTCTGGCTGACTCTGACAACACCGAAGCAGCTGAACTCACTGCTGGGGTCCTCGGTTCCTCGGGTCCGAACCTACACAGGTGGACTCAAATGAGGGACCAAACATACTAGAACATAACTATAAACTACTCCCTAAAAACCCCCTAAAACATCAAGGAATAACCATAGAAAAACATGCAAAGGAGACCTGGACAGGGCACTTTCGGCGGCAGGTTCGGCGGCCGAAACTCCCAGACAAAGACGAAACTCATGCATGTTCGGCGGCACTTTCGGCGGCCGAAACTGCCAGACAGAGACGAAAGTCTCCTTTCGGGGGCAAGCTTCGGCAGCCGAAAGGCTGCCTCCCCAGCCATGTTCGGCGGCCGAAAGTCCTTCGGCTACCGAACCTGGTTTCTGCCAAAGGGCAGAAACTTGGCTCCCAATGCACATTTCGCCTCCAAACTTATCAAACATGCATCAAACCTATTCTACAACACACAAACACAAGCATACATGTTCCTAGGGGCCTCAAACCATCATAAACCCCATCTACAACACATCAAGCATCTACATTGTTCAAGAACACACATTTATGCCCATAAACATAACCATAACCTAAACATGCATTCTAACCCATAGATCTTGCATAAAACTTATTTAAAACATAAAACGAGCTTAAGATCGGCTCTTACCTCTTGAAGATCGAGAGAGACAACCAAAAACTCGGAGTTGGGAGAGATTTGGTTCTTGAACCTCCAAGCTCCAAAACTTTGCTCAAAAGCTTAAATCTTCAAAACCAAGTTAAAACAAGTGAAAATCTTGAAAGATTTAGAGGAAGAACATAAAAAATGGGTGAGGGACGGCAAAGACTCACCTTGGCCGAAAATGGGGAAAAAGCTCGCCCGTTTTCGGCTAAGGGACCCTTTTATAGTGGCTGGCCAGACCACGTTCGGGGGCCGAATGTGCCTCCGCATGCATGCCATGTTCGGCGGCCGAACTTGAGGTTCGGCGGCCGAACCTGGACTTCCCTCACTTATGCTTTCGGGGGCCTAAAGCATACCCGCAACGCATGCATGTTCGGCGGCCGAACTTGAGGTTCGGCGGCTGAACCTGAGTTTTCCTCCAATGCTGTTTTCATGCAAAAACTCATTTTCTTTCATGCTTAAAACATAAAACACATTAAATCATTTCACAAAAATATGGTTTTACCCTACTAGAGGCTTCCGACATCCGAGATTCCATCGGACGGTAGGAATTCCGATACCGGAGTCTAGCCGGGTATTACATTCTCCCCCCCTTAAGAACATTCGTCCCCGAATGTTCCTCAACTAGCACATGCAAGACATACAACATAAAACACATGAAACATATAAGAAACCAACCTTAGAAAAGATAAGGGTACTGCTGGAGCATGGACTCCCGTGTCTCCCAGGTGCACTCTTCCATATTGTGGTCGTTCCAAAGGACTTTCACCATCGGGATTTCCTTGTTTCTCAGCTTCCTGATTTGAGTGTCCAGAATCCGTACCGGCTGCTCAACATAGGTGAGATCCTCTTGGATCTCCACATCAGGCTCACTAAGAACCTTGCCCGGATCTGACACGAACTTTCTCAACATAGAAACATGGAAAACCGGATGGATTCTCTCCATTGAAGCAGGTAAATCCAGCTTGTACGATACATTCCCAATCTTTTGCAAGACTTCAAAGGGTCCGATGTACCGCAGAGCCAGCTTACCCTTCTTCCCGAACCAAACCACTCCTTTCATTGGAGACACCTTGAGCAATACCAGATCCCCCTCCTGGAACTCTACTTGCCTTCTGTGGATGTCTGCATAACTCTTCTGTCTGCTTGCAGCAGTCTTGATTCTTTCTCTGATTAAGGGTACCACCCTGCTGGTGATCTCTACTAGCTCAGGCCCTGCCAAGGCCTTTTCCCCAACTTCTTCCCAGCAAACAGGTGACCTGCACTTCCTCCCATATAAAGCTTCATATGGAGCCATCCCGATGCTAGCATGATGGCTGTTATTGTAGGCAAACTCCACCAAAGGTAGGTGCTGCCTCCAAGAACCGCCAAAGTCCAGCACACACATTCTTAGCATATCTTCTATGGTCTGGATGGTCCTCTCTGACTGTCCGTCTGTCTGTGGATGGAAGGCAGTACTGAAATCCAACCTGGTACCCATGGCATCCTGCAGACTCCGCCAAAACCTGGAGGTGAACTGGGGTCCTCTATCTGACACTATAGAAACAGGAACCCCGTGCAGTCTGACTATCTCATCAACGTACACCTGCGCCAACTTGTCCACAGAATAGCCACTCCTGACAGGGATGAAGTGAGCAGATTTGGTGAGTCTGTCCACAATCACCCATATGGAGTCCAATCTATTGGACGCTGCCGGTAACCCCACTACGAAGTCCATAGCTATGTTCTCCCATTTCCACTCTGGAATAGGTAGCGGGTTAAGCATTCCAGCCGGCTTCTGATGTTCCAGCTTCACCCTCTGACATACTTCGCAGGCTGACACAAACTGTGCCACTTCTTTCTTCATAGCTGGCCACCAATAAACTTTCTTCAGATCTTGATACATCTTGGTGGCCCCGGGGTGAATGCTGTATCTTGCATTATGAGCCTCTCTCATAATGTCTCCTTTTAGCCCTACGTCATCTGGTACACATAAACGACTCCCATAGCGGAGGATCCCCTTGTTGTCAAATCTGAACTCACTGTCTTTGCCTGACTGAACAGTCCTGGCAATCTTCACTAATTTTAGGTTCTCATGCTGTTTCTGAGCCACCTGCTCCAGAAACACGGGCGTCACTTTCATCTGAGCAACTAAAGCACCTGTACCAGACAACTCCAACTGTAGACCTTCCTCAATGAGCTTGTAAAACTCCTTCACCACTGGTCTCCTCTCTGCCGTGATATGGGATAGACTGCCTAGTGACTTCCGGCTTAGGGCGTCTGCCACAACATTCGCCTTACCCGGATGGTACTGAATCTTGCAATCATAGTCACTCAGCAGCTCTACCCATCTCCTCTGTCTCAAGTTCAAATCTCTTTGACTCAGGATGTACTGTAGGCTCTTATGATCTGTAAAGATCTCGCATTTTACCCCGTAGAGGTAGTGCCTCCACATCTTGAGTGCAAAGATTATTGCCGCCATCTCAAGGTCATGTGTGGGGTAATTCAACTCATGCTTCTTTAGCTGCCTCGAAGCATAAGCAATCACCCTCTCATTTTGCATCAGTACACAACCCAGTCCCACACGGGACGCATCACAAAAGACTGTAAAGTCCTCATCACTAGATGGCAGAGCTAAAACTGGTGCTGAAGTCAACCTCTTCTTAAGCTCTTCAAAACTCTCTTCGCACTGGTCGGTCCACAGAAACTTCTGATTCTTCCTGGTCAGTCTGGTCAGAGGAGCTGCTATTTTCGAGAAGTCCTGAACGAACCTCCTGTAGTAACCTACTAAACCCAAGAAACTTCTAATCTCTGTCACTGAAGTGGGTTTAGGCCAGTTAGCCACAGCTTCTACCTTCTTAGGGTCCACCTCTATTCCATTTTCTGACACCACATGCCCCAAGAATGAAATGCTCCTCAGCCAGAACTCACACTTAGAGAACTTGGCATACAAGCCATGTTCCCTTAAGGTCTGCAGAACCAACCTCAGATGATGGGCATGTTCCTCTGCATTCCTGGAATACACTAGGATATCATCTATGAAGACAATAACGAAGTGATCCAGGTACTAGCTAAACACTCTGTTCATGAGATCCATGAATGCTGCAGGGGCGTTGGTTAACCCGAACGGCATCACAAGGAACTCAAAATGCCCATATCTGGTCCTGAAAGCTGTCTTTGGTACGTCTTCTTCTCTGATCCTCAGCTGATGGTACCCCGATCTCAGATCTATTTTGGAGAAACAACCCGCTCCTACTAGCTAGTCGAATAGATCGTCGATCTTTGGGAAAGGGTACTTGTTCTTGGTAGTGACTTTGTTCAACTGCCTGTAGTCGATACAAAGTCTAAGGAATCCATCCTTCTTTCTCACAAACAAAACCGGAGCACCCCAGGGTGAGGTACTCGGTCGGATGAAGCCCTTGTCTACCAGCTCCTGCAACTGCTCCTTCAACTCTTTCAATTCTGCTGGCGCCATCCTGTAGGGAGGGATAGAGATCGGTCGGGTTCTAGGCATCAGTTCTATCTCGAACTCTATCTCCCTAGCAGGTGGTAAACCTGGCAGCTCGTCTGGGAACACATCTAAGAACTCTCTAACCACTGGCACCGAGGCGGGCTCTCTGACCTGACTGCTAAGCTCTCTCACATGAGCCAAATACCCCTGACATCCCCTCCTGAGCAACCTACGAGCCTGAAGAGCTGATATCATACCTCTAGGTGTACCCCTCCTGTCTCCTCTGAAGACAACCTCAGACCCATCCTGACCTCTGAACCTGACTACATTGTCCCTGCAGTCCAAGGTAGCACCATGGGTAGATAACCAGTCCATCCCTAGAATGATGTCAAAATCTGTCAAATCTAGAACCACTAGGTCGGCGGACAAGCATCTCCCCTCAACAAACACAGGACTACACTGGCAGACTGACTCTGCCATAGATGGATCACACTTGGGTCCACTGACCCAGAGAGGACACTCTAACCCGGAAGTCATCAGACCTAACCTCCCCACGGCTCTCGGAGCAATAAAAGAATGAGATGCACCAGGGTCCATCAAGGCATACACATCTGAACAACCAATAATTAAGTTACCTGCCACCACGGTGTTAGATGCATCTGCCTCCTGCTGTGTCATTGTGAAGATCCGTGCTGGAGCTGATGGACCTTCACCTCTGAAACCCGCTGAAGAAGAGGCTGCCCCTCTTCCTCTGCCTCTGCCACTGGCCTGAGTCGTGGCTGGAGCTGCTGGCTGCGCTACACTGCCTAAAGCTGTCTACTGGGACTGAGCCATCGGGACTGCTCTTGGACAATCTCGAGCCATATGCCCCTCCTGACCACATCTGAAATAGGCGTTCGTCCCAAACCGACATACTCCCCTGTGTGGCTTACCACACCTCGCACAAACTGCACTATCCGCACCAGAGCTTGAGCCACTT
The DNA here is from genome assembly GCF_001659605.2 of Manihot esculenta. Taxonomy (NCBI): domain Eukaryota; kingdom Viridiplantae; phylum Streptophyta; class Magnoliopsida; order Malpighiales; family Euphorbiaceae; genus Manihot; species Manihot esculenta. The sequence continues at coordinate 34,234,017 of NC_035177.2, read as the reverse complement.
CCAAATCCCAGACTAGACTTAACTTTGTTCCAGAACTTGTTCTTCTTACCCTTGGGCTTACCCCATCTCTTGCTGCCTGAAGCTGCTGCACTCAGGGTAGAGGGATCTAATCTTCCCCCACCCGGAGTTTTAGAACCGGAAGACTGTGCCACTGACTGCTTAACTGTCCCCTGAACGATGGCACTGGCCTCCATTTTCCTGGCCATATCTACTATGGCATGGAAGCTCTCCCTGTCCACTGACTGAATCAAGGAGGAATACCTGGAATGGAGTTTCATGACATACCTCCTTGACCTCTTCGAATCTGTATCCAGACTCTGCCCAGCAAAAGGCAACAGCTCCAAAAATCTGTCGGTGTACTCTTCTATGCTCATTTCCTCCGTCTCCCTCAACTGTTCAAACTCTATCATCTTCAGCTCCCTTGAACTATCGAGAAAAGCCCATCCTGCAAACTCGTTTGCAAACTCTTCCCAAGTCATGCTGTCCACTCTCGGGTTCACATAATTCTTGAACCACTCTCGTGCCTTCTTGCACTTAAGCGTGAACCCAGCCATCTGAATGGCTCTACTGTCATCAGCCCCAATCTCCTCTGTGATCACTTTAACCCTCTCAAGATATACAAATGGGTCATCCCCTTTTTCATACTGAGGAGCACCCAATTTCATGTAGTCAGTCATCTTAACCTTGCTCCCACTGGCTGAGCTAGGTCTAGATGGCTGAGCAACTGGGGCTGCTGGTTCTGTAGGTGGTGGAGGTGGTGCAACATTTTCTGAGGTAGGGTCTGCTGGATTTGGATAGTAAGGTGGAGGTGGATACATTGGGTACTGAGAGTATGGTGGCTAATAAGGTAGGTATGGCATCTGTGTGGGATAAGGGGTGAAGCTAGGGTAATCCGATGTACCTCCCATCGAATACCCGGGATGTTGTGAGAAGTGTGGGTAGTGGGGTGGCTGAACAAATCCCGAGGCCTGAGTCCCTCCTTGGGACTCTCCCATACCTTCCTTTGACATGCTAACTCCCAGACTGCCATCCCTTCTCTGTTCTACATCCATATCATCCCCCATGCCCTCAGACATTCCTCCCTGAACTGTTCATCTGACTGATCTGCTTCTACCCAGATCCAAAGACCTTCTAGGGTCTCTTGCTGCTCTTTCTCGGTTAGACCTACTAGACATTGCCCTAGGCAATGCTGGAGGACGGGCGCTCGTGCCCTCATCCTCGGGTGGTACTCCAGTCAATCTTGCTGATCGACGAGTTCCCCTCATCCTGTTTTCTGAAAAACAGTACACATCACAAGCAAACATTAGCATCATATGGTTCATGTGGGTACACATGAACCTGCATCACATACATCACATATCATAGCATATCATTGATGCACATGCATATTATCATGGCATTTCACATCATCATGCAAGACAGGACTCCACATCCTATCCTAGTGGACATGATCTTTCCTATTGTGCTTGACCTTCTCTAACATCTATGAGCCCGACACTCTAGGTCCGACCATATGAACCTGGGGCTCTGATACCATTCTGTAACGACTCGAAAATCGGACCGCTACCGGCGCTAGGATCCAGATCGGCTTAAGGCCGCCGGGACCCGTAGCAAGCCTGACATATAACCTGTAAACCTGTATAATCCCATACATGATCAACAACATACATAAAAATTAAAACTTTTCTTTCCTTATACATCAACCAAACTCAACCTGAGCATAAACATAAACATAACTTTAATCCCTCTGTGGGATCTCATCTGTGCCCCCAATGGGTGACATAACATCTGTTGAGTTGGTTTACATAAACATCATCAAAATCTCTAAGATCATGTATTAAAGGGATAGCACAATCTATGGTCAAGCACACTTCTAATATCCATATACATCATCTCATTACATGACTATACTGATTAAGACTTTACATTACAATTTGATCATGTCCATTGCTAGCTATTACATAAGCAGAACTTCCTTACTCTAACCGGACTCCTGCTCTATCCTGTACCTGCAAGCCTGGGGGTAAAGGGAGAGGGGTGAGCTAAAAGCCCAGTGAGTAGAGCTATTAAAACACATTAACACTATGCTCTATGAAATGCATCATAACACAGAAAATTCACATAAGGGTTGGGTGAACTTGTCACCAATTAGTCCAAGCTAACATTGTGCCAGGCCGTAGCATGGGGTCCTGGTCTTCCTGTCATACATACATTACTTACCATTATCCCAGGGCCTCCTCTGGGCTCCTGGTCTTCGAGTCCCACAATCGTGCCAGGCCGTAGAATGGGGTCCTGGTCTCCCTGTCATGGACTAATTGGGTCATCCAACATTCACCCACATCAACAACAATCGATGTAATGCGGCATATTCGTGAATACTAATGCAATCATCCTATTGCATAATCATGATGCATGAAACATGATAAAACATTTAATTTAAAAGATTAGGTTTAGTTCCACTCACCTCTGGCTGACTCTAACAACACCGAAGCAGCTGAACTCACTGCTGGGGTCCTCGGTTCCTCGGGTTTGAACCTACATAGGTGGAATCAAATGAGGGACCAAACATACTAGAACATAACTATAAACTACTCCCCCAAAACCCCCTAAAACATCAAGGAATAACCATAGAAAAACTTGCAAAGGAGGCCTGAACAGGGCACTTTCGGCGGCAGGTTCGGCGGCCGAAAGTCCCTCTAGAGCCGAAAGTCAGGCAGGTTCGGCGGCATCTTCGGCGGCCGAAACTCCCAGACAGAGACGAAACTCATGCATGTTCGGCGGCACTTTCGGCGGCCGAAACTGCCAGACAGAGACGAAAGTCTCCTTTCGGAGGCAAGCTTCGGCAGCCGAAAGGCTGCCTCCCCAGCCATGTTCGGCGGCCGAAAGTCCTTCGGCTGCCGAACCTGGTTTCTGCCAAAGGGCAGAAACTTGGCTCCCAATGCACATTTCGCCTCCAAACTTATCAAACATGCATCAAACCTATTCTACAACACACAAACACAAGCATACATGTTCCTAGGGGCCTCAAACCATCATAAACCCCATCTACAACACATCAAGCATCTACATTGTTCAAGAACACACATTTATGCCCATAAACATAACCATAACCTAAACATGCATTCTAACCCATATATCTTGCATAAAACTTATTTAAAACATAAAACGAGCTTAAGATCGGCTCTTACCTCTTGAAGATCGAGAGAGACGACCAAAAACTCGGAGTTGGGAGAGATTTGGTTCTTGAACCTCCAAGCTCCAAAACTTTGCTCAAAAGCTTAAATCTTCAAAACTAAGTTAAAACAAGTGAAAATCTTGAAAGATTTAGAGGAAGAACATCAAAAATGGGTGAGGGACGGCGGAGACTCACCTTGGCCGAAAATGGGGAAAAAGCTCGCCCGTTTTCGGCTAAGGGACCCTTTTATAGTGGCTGGCCAGACCACGTTCGGGGGCCGAATGTGCCTCCGCATGCATGCCATGTTCGGCGGCCGAACTTGAGGTTCGGCGGCCGAACCTGGACTTCCCTCACTTATGCTTTCGGGGGCCTAAAGCACACCCGCAACGCATGCATGTTCGGCGGCCGAACTTGAGGTTCGGCGGCCGAACCTGAGTTTTCCTTCAATGCTGTTTTCATGCAAAAACTCGTTTTCTTTCATGCTTAAAACATAAAACACATTAAATCATGTCACAAAAACATGGTTTTACCCTACTAGAGGCTTCCGACATCCGAGATTCCACTGGACGGTAGGAATTCCGATACCGGAGTCTAGCCGGGTATTACAGATAGCGTAAAGGTAAATCTCCTCATGTCATTCACTATGCCTCACGCACCCTAGATGCAGCACAATATAATTATTCTACCACAGAAAAAGAGTTGCTGGCTATAGTATTTGCATTGGAAAAATTTCGGTTCTATCTACTTAGGACAAAGGTGATTGTTTATTCAGATCATGTTGCACTAAGGTATTTGGTCAAGAAAAAAGAAGAAAAACCAAGGTTAGTACGTTGGATACTGCTGTTACAGGAATTTGATGTGGAAATTTATGACAAGAAGGGGAAGGAAAACCTTGTAGCTGATCACCTCAGCAGAATACTTTCAGAAATGGAGACCTCCCCTATCAACGAAAATTTTCCTGATGAGCACCTATTTGCTGTTCAAGAAGAAGAACCGTGGTATGCTGATATAGTAAATTACCTAGCTACAGGTGATTTACCTACTAATTTGCCCAAATACATGAGAGACAATATCAAAAAAGATGCAAGATATTATGTATGGGATGAACCCTACCTATGGAAGCATTGTGCAGAGAAAGTGATACGCAGATGCATCCCTGATCATGAGATTTCTTCTGTCCTAGCCTTCTGCCACTCATATGGCTGTGGAGGACATTTTTGTAATACCCGGCAGATTCAGACATCGGAATTTCTACCGTCCGGTGGAATTCAAGGATGTCAGAGGTTTCTAGAAGGGTAAGAGAAAGGTTTTCTAAAATATTTTCAAGTATTTTAAAGGTTTAGGGTAGAAAACGAGTTGAGTTTTGTGGAGAATTGGCCAAAGGAGTTTCTGTCATGTTCGGCCCCCGAAGGTTAAGTTCGGCCGCCGAAAGTGCCCAATGTTCGGCCCCCGAAGGTTATGTTCGGCCCCCGAACGTTGCATGGTTTTGCATGCAGTTTCGGCAGCCGAAGCTGAGGTGGTCGGTTAGTTGTGCATGCTCCTCAGTCCGTGGTTTGGCCAGGTGTTCACCTCCAGATCATGACCAGAGGTTAGGCCACGTCTCCCTTGACTCATCTGCAAGCTTTTAAGCAGCTCATGCAGAGGGTTGCTCGTTTGCAAGAGGTTTTGAAGGTTTTGAGAGAAAAGAGAGGTTTTGGTGGTTTGAAGCTTGTGAAGGGGATTTGTTGAGTTCAAGTTGTTCCTCTCTAGTTTTAGGAGGTAAGAGAGGTCTTTATACTTGTTTTATGGTTTTACCAGCTTTTAAAGAGGTTAAGGGTAGAGTTGCATGTTTAGGTTTTAGAGTTTCGTTTTGATGTGTTAATGGTGAAAGCATGATTATGTGTTGTGTTAGTTGTTTTGTTGGGACGCTGAGTTATGCATGTTAGAGTGTGTTGGAGAAGTTGTGCATGAGAGGAAGCAAGGTTCTGCCTTCTGGAGAACCCAGCTTCGGCCGCCGAAGTGAAGATTCGGCCGCCGAACCTCTTGTGGAGGTAGTTTCGGCTGCCTAAGGTTGCCTCCGAAAGAATGGACTTTCGGATCTGTCATGCACATTCGGCCGCCGAAGGTGCCGCCGAACATGCATGAGTTTCGGCTCTGGAGAGGACATTCGGCCGCCGAACCTGCTGCCGAATGTGTTCTGGCCAGCCTTCGTTTGCATGAGTTATGTGAGTAATTTTCAGAGGTTTAGAGGGGATTATGGGGATTTGTTTAAGAGTTATTCAAAGTATGTGTGACACCTCATTCGAGTCCATTTGTGTAGGATTGGACCCGAGAGTTCGAAGAGGTCATCAGAGTTAGAGATATCAGAGTCAGTACAGTATCTGCCAGAAGAGCAGAGGTGAGTGGAACTAAACTGAATATTTTATTTTGAAAAATGACACGATTCTAGCATGATCCATGCATCATAAACTGCCATGTTATGTATTAGGTTGTATTGCATTAGAATTCACGAAGATGATGCATTGCATAAGATGTTGTTTATGTGGATGAATGTTGGATGATCCTTAGCCCTTGATAGAGCACAGAGTACAGATATAGAGTTATGGCATGAGGTAGCCATACCAGGTCGCCCCTGGATAGTCCAGGTCGCTCCTGGTACTATGAGATAGACAGTTTGACCTGACTCAGATAGAGAAGTCCAGGTGAGGCCTAATCGCCCCTGGCACAGTTGGCCTTGTGATAGAGCCAGGGAAGAGAAGTCCAGGTGAGGCCTAATCGCCCCTGGCAAGTTGGACATATTGTTATATGTATACACTGAAGGGCTATTGGTGACAAGTTCATCCTTTTGATGATATGTTGTGATGTGATGCATTTCATGAGAACATGTAATTAATGAACTGTTTTTGCCTGTTCCTTCTCACTGGGCTGTAGTAGCTCATCCCACTCCCTTAACCCCAGTTTTGCAGGTTCTGAGATAGCTATGGGAAGTCAAAGTCAGCAAGAGTACAGAGAACAGTGATGCATGAATGTATGTTTGTAATAGCATAGTGGACATGATGTAATTAAAAGATTAGTTGTCATATAATGTATCGATATGTACTATCAGTTACTGGATAGACTTGTGCTTTCTCTAGTGTCGTTGCCATAGTGTGATGTATGACTAATCCCTTTGTACATGTATCCTGTTTTACGTTTCTTGATGAGAAATGTGTGAGTTGGGCTTAACGTATGGCTTTGATGAGATACCAATGGGATGTGTTATAGATTAAAAGGGTTTCAATCCCTTGACCCACAGCAGATAGTAGTCCCTGGTATAGGCCCTGAGGGCCATTTCAGATTGACATATCTGAGTAGCAGCAGTTAAGCCTACAGAGTTTTACAGGATTGTTGAGTCAGTTTGTATCATGTATGGGATTATCAGGTACACAGAGAGTATAGTTGGCTGACTACGGGTCCCGGCGGCCTTAAGCCGATCTGGATCCTAGTGCCAGTGATGGTTCGGACCGTTACTAAGGGGTACCGGTTTCCGGGTCGTTACAGATTGGTATCAGAGCATAGGGCCTCTAGAGTACGATGTGCTGAGTCAGTATACTCAGGGATCAGAGCTATCTCACATCGGAAAGAGGTTAAGATGTCAGACGTGTAGATCTTCGAGTACGGTGTGTTGAGCGAAGATGCTCAAGGATCAGATTCCCACATCGGAAAGAGGTGTTGTCTTATATAGGAGGGAAAGCACAATAGGTACAATCATGTCCACTAGGATAGGATGTGGAGTCCTGTCTTGCATGATAATGTGAAATGCCATGATGAGCTGCATGTGCATTATTGATATGTTTGATATGTGTTAAGGAGTCATGTGTTTTCACATGGATTATTTGATGATATGTTTGTGTGATGTTGTGCTTTTCAGCGGTAGGATGAGAGGAACTCGTCGATCTGCTAGATTGACTGGAGCTCCGTCGGAGGATGAGGACATGGATGCTCATCTCCCAGTTCTGCAAAAGGCAACATCAGATAGTTTTAGCAGAGAAGGTACATCAAGGGACCCTAGAAGGTCTAGTGATGAGAGTAGAAGGGGAGTTGTGCAGAGTGGTATGTCAGGGTTTAGGAGAGTCCTAGAGGAGGATGTGCAGAGCAGAGATGGTAGCTTTGGCAGGAGCAGGTTAGGAGGAGATATGGGTGAGTCTCAAGGAGGCACTCAAGCCTCGAGATTTGTTCCACCTCAGTATCCACCCTACCAGTGGGGGGCAGAGTACCCGATGAGAGGTACATCAGATTTTCCTAGGTATCACCCATATCCCACCTTTATGCCCTATCCTTCCTTTTATCCGCCATATCCACCGCCACATCCACAGTATACCATGTTTCCACTCTTCTTTGGTTATCCAAGTTTAGCAAACCCTACCTCAGGGAATGTTACACCTCCTCCACCACCAATAGAACCAGTAGCCCCAGTTGTCCAAATACCTAAGTCTAGTTCACCTGGAGGAAGTAGGGTACAGATGACAGACTATTTGCGGTTAGATGTTCCCAAGTTTGAGACTGGTGCTGACCCTTTTGAGTATCTCAGAATGGTCAAGATGATAACTGATGAGTTGGGAGCCAGTGAGCGTAGAGCCATTCAGATGGCAGGGGTCACATTGAAATGTGAAAAGGCAAGGGAATGATTCAACCAGTATGTGAACCCGAGGGTAGAAAGCTTATCCTGGGAGCAGTTTGCAACAGAGTTTGCCGAAGGGGCTTTTCCAGATAGCACAAGGAAGAGGTTCCATGATATAGTAGATATGGCACAGAAGAGAGAAGCTAGTGCCAAACTTGCAGGGACAAGTGATGTGAATCTCTCCCCTCTGCACGAGGCTGGTATAGAAAGGAAGAAGGGAGGTAGAGGCCTCAGACGATCAAAGAAGAACAAGTTCTGGAAGCAGATCAAGTCTGGTCTGGGAATAGGTGAGGGATCGAGCTCTGGTTTGAACAACTCCAAATGTCCGAGGTGCGGTAGGCCGCACAAGGGAGTCTGTTTAGTAGGGACAACAGCATGTTTCAGGTGCGGACAGGAGGGGCACATAGCACGTGAGTGTTCCACCGCGACTTTGATAACACAGTCCCAGCAGACAGCCTCAGACAGAGTGACTCAGCCAGGAGCTTTAGTCTTGGCGTTGGGCAGAGGCAGAGGGAGCGAGATCACTCCTTCTTCCATAGGTTCCCCAGGTGAAGGTCCGTCAGTACCAGCACGGATCTTCGCTTTGACGCAGCAGGAGGCTGACACATCGGACAGGGCGGTAACAGGTACTTTTCACTTCCATATGTTTTGATGTGTCTCCTCTTAGAGACTCTGATGCTTTGTTTTCCTTCGTGCTTGAGGGATTAGACTGTCCTCTTTAGGTCAATAGACCCAAGTGTGATCCATCAGCGGCAGAGGTAGTCTGCCAGTTGAGTTCAGTGCTAGTTCAGTGTTAGTTGTGAGTAGGTGCCTTCCAACTGACCTAGTGGTTCTAGAGTGATTGATTGACATCATTCTAGGGGTGGATGGGCTAGCTACTCATAGTCTTGCTTGAGATAGCAGAGACAGAGTCGTCAGGCTTAGAGATCAGGGTGGCTCACAAGTGGTATGTTGAGGGGACAGTGTAGAGATGCTTGAAATGTAATATCAACCCTCTAAGCTCGTAAACTAGTTAAGAGAGGTTATCAGAGGTTTCGTGCTTCTGTCAGAAAGTATAGCAGTTCGTCAGATTAGGAGGGGAACCAGGTTGCGTGCCCGCAGCCATAGAAAAGTTTGAGATGTTGTTCCAAATAAGCCGTCAGGTTTACCACCTGCTAAGAGACTAGAATGGGATATAGGACTGATGTCTAAACCCAGAACCATTCTTCGTCTTCTCTGCAGGATGACACCAGTAGAGTGAGGGAGATAGAAAAAGCCAAACGAGTAAGTAACTAGAGTTAGTAAGCCTGGAAAACTGCTTGAGAGTGTTGCTATGAGATGCTCTGGCCTTGGATTTTATCCAGGTATAGGGAGAATGATCTCTCATCTCCGAGTGCAGCCCTCAAGGATAATCAATAAGTCAGAGAACAAAATAAGAAATAAGAGAGTAAGAACAGCATAACAGGAAGTGAAAGAGAGCAGATGAAGGAAAAGAGAAGAGTAAGTATGACATAGAAGAGAGCAGAAAAAGAACAGAATAGAATAAATGTAAAGTAAGAAAGGTTAGAAAGAGATTTCAGTTTAGTCTGGGATTAGATGGCGATTGAGCTCTAGTTCAGATAGTTCTGGATCCGTGAGGCGTGGAGTTTACACAAAAGTAGTCTGATGGTATGGGACTACGGCATGTATAGATGCGAGCAGAAAGGACTCATATTATGTGAGTGTCCTACTGCGGCCCTAATTGGCACAGTCCCAGCAGATGACTTCTAGTAGTGTCACTCAGCCTATAGCTCTAGCCATATTTCAGGACAGTGGGTGAGGCAGGAGAAGAGAGTTCTCCTTTTCTTTGGTCGGTTCCCGAGGGAAGATTCAGTAGCTTTAGCTTGGATCTTCATCCTGACTCAGTAGGCGGCTAACACATCGAACACGGTGACGTCAGATACGTTCACTTGAGGGTGTTCAGATGTGTAAGATATAGTGGACCCTGATGTTTCTTTCCCTGTGGAGTGAAAGCCATAGATAGAGGAGGGTTGATAACGTCTGGGTTTAGAGTGGTTTCTCTGGGTTAGTGAACCCGAGTGTGATCCATCTGAGGTAGAGTCAGTGAGTCAGTATAGATCAGAGGTTGTTGAGAGTAGTACATGCCTTTCAGCTGACCTTATGGTTCTAGGGATGACTGGTGATGTCAACCTAGGGCGGATGGGCTAGCTACTCGAGATACTACCGAAGTCTGCAAAGACAAGGTAGAAAAGTTCAGAGTTTAGAGGCTCGGATGGGTCAGAGTTAGTCCTTTGAGGGGACAGTATAGCATACCCAGAAGTTTGATAGCAGCCCTACAGGCTCGTGAACGCTTTAGGAAAGGTAGTCAGGGGTTTTCTTGCTCTTGGGTGAGAGCAGAGGAGCCAGGTCAGGGAACCAGTCTCAGTACCCATAATCAGAAAGAGAAAAAGAGAGTTATATGTGTTATCCCAGACAGGCTAAGAGGGTACCATTAGTAAAAACCATATAGAGTCTGAACGGTACGTGAAGAGGGAGACTAGACTCAGTTTCACCTCTTCCTTTGAAGTGGTACCTGTAGCATGTAAGAGTTAGAAAAACAGTTGTATAAGGAAGAAAGATAGTAGAACAGTGTGAACTTGGTAGATAAGGCTTCTATCCGACTTAGTACTACACCCTGGACGGTTTCAGTATCGGTGTGAGAAACGAAGGATGAAACCTTGAGACGTTGTCACACCTGTAAACAGGTGCACAAGGTCACTACCAAGGCCAGGTGTTCCCATGCAGAATGGATGATCTATTGGACTAGCTCATTCCGTATGATCTGAGAATTGGGAACTATATGTCGATAGGTAGAGAAAAGTCAGGTTAGCAGTTGCGTAGAGATGAGATATGTAGGATAGTGACGAGGCGAACCCAGAAGTAAGGAGAAAACTGCTCAGCGACTTTGAGTATACCAGACAGATGAGATGTTAGCTGCCCTCAGTCAGAAGTCGTTTATCAGTTTATCCTATAGAAACAGATAGCTCGAAAGCTAGAGAGCGAGAGCGCTAGAGATAGTCCAAAGAGAAGCATGCCCATTATCTATGACGTAGTGTAGAATTTACGAGAACACGGCATCGAGGCCAAGTTCTATCAGACGAGTTCGGTTTTGGGGCATGTCTGTTTGAATCTCAAATAGATAGACAGGTAAAGCTAGAGGCAAGGACAGAAGAGTATGAAGACAGCGAAGAAGAGTCAAAGAGAAAGAAACGTTAGCAATTAGTGTAAAGTGTGAACACAGATTAAGCAGTGAAGGGTCAACAGAGTTAGGAAGTATAGAGAACCCGAGAGGGTTTTCGTCAGTAATCTCTGTGTCTCTTTGCAGAGGAAGGTGTTAGGCTTTCCTTACTTTCATTTTTACATGTGTGTTTATTGTGTGAACATTCGAGGACGAATGTTCTTAAAGGGGGGAAGAATGTAATACACGGCAGATTCAGACATCGGAATTTCTACCGTCCGGTGGAATTCAAGGATGTCAGAGGTTTCTAGAAGGGTAAGAGAAAGGTTTTCTAAAATATTTTCAAGTATTTTAAAGGTTTAGGGTAGAAAACGAGTTGAGTTTTGTGGAGAATTGGCCAAAGGAGTTTCTGTCATGTTCGGCCCCCGAAGGTTAAGTTCGGCCGCCGAAAGTGCCCAATGTTCGGCCCCCGAAGGTTATGTTCGGCCCCCGAACGTTGCATGGTTTTGCATGCAGTTTCGGCAGCCGAAGCTGAGGTGGTCGGTTAGTTGTGCATGCTCCTCAGTCCGTGGTTTGGCCAGGTGTTCACCTCCAGATCATGACCAGAGGTTAGGCCACGTCTCCCTTGACTCATCTGCAAGCTTTTAAGCAGCTCATGCAGAGGGTTGCTCGTTTGCAAGAGGTTTTGAAGGTTTTGAGAGAAAAGAGAGGTTTTGGTGGTTTGAAGCTTGTGAAGGGGATTTGTTGAGTTCAAGTTGTTCCTCTCTAGTTTTAGGAGGTAAGAGAGGTCTTTATACTTGTTTTATGGTTTTACCAGCTTTTAAAGAGGTTAAGGGTAGAGTTGCATGTTTAGGTTTTAGAGTTTCGTTTTGATGTGTTAATGGTGAAAGCATGATTATGTGTTGTGTTAGTTGTTTTGTTGGGGTTAATAGGTAGTTTGGGACCCCTTTGTGCATATACCAGAGTATATGTGAGTTGAGACGCTGAGTTATGCATGTTAGAGTGTGTTGGAGAAGTTGTGCATGAGAGGAAGCAAGGTTCTGCCTTCTGGAGAACCCAGCTTCGGCCGCCGAAGTGAAGATTCGGCCGCCGAACCTCTTGTGGAGGTAGTTTCGGCTGCCTAAGGTTGCCTCCGAAAGAATGGACTTTCGGATCTGTCATGCACATTCGGCCGCCGAAGGTGCCGCCGAACATGCATGAGTTTCGGCTCTGGAGAGGACATTCGGCCGCCGAACCTACTGCCGAATGTGTTCTGGCCAGCCTTCGTTTGCATGAGTTATGTGAGTAATTTTCAGAGGTTTAGAGGGGATTATGGGGATTTGTTTAAGAGTTATTCAAAGTATGTGTGACACCTCATTCGAGTCCATTTGTGTAGGATTGGACCCGAGAGTTCGAAGAGGTCATCAGAGTTAGAGATATCAGAGTCAGTACAGTATCTGCCAGAAGAGCAGAGGTGAGTGGAACTAAACTGAATATTTTATTTTGAAAAATGACACGATTCTAGCATGATCCATGCATCATAAACTGCCATGTTATGTATTAGGTTGTATTGCATTAGAATTCACGAAGATGATGCATTGCATAAGATGTTGTTTATGTGGATGAATGTTGGATGATCCTTAGCCCTTGATAGAGCACAGAGTACAGATATAGAGTTATGGCATGAGGTAGCCATACCAGGTCGCCCCTGGATAGTCCAGGTCGCTCCTGGTACTATGAGATAGACAGTTTGACCTGACTCAGATAGAGAAGTCCAGGTGAGGCCTAATCGCCCCTGGCACAGTTGGCCTTGTGATAGAGCCAGGGAAGAGAAGTCCAGGTGAGGCCTAATCGCCCCTGGCAAGTTGGACATATTGTTATATGTATACACTGAAGGGCTATTGGTGACAAGTTCATCCTTTTGATGATATGTTGTGATGTGATGCATTTCATGAGAACATGTAATTAATGAACTGTTTTTGCCTGTTCCTTCTCACTGGGCTGTAGTAGCTCATCCCACTCCCTTAACCCTAGTTTTGCAGGTTCTGAGATAGCTATGGGAAGTCAAAGTCAGCAAGAGTACAGAGAACAGTGATGCATGAATGTATGTTTGTAATAGCATAGTGGACATGATGTAATTAAAAGATTAGTTGTCATGTAATGTATCGATATGTACTATCAGTTACTGGATAGACTTGTGCTTTCTCTAGTGTCGTTGCCATAGTGTGATGTATGACTAATCCCTTTGTACATGTATCCTGTTTTACGTTTCTTGATGAGAAATGTGTGAGTTGGGCTTAACGTATGGCTTTGATGAGATACCAATGGGATGTGTTATAGATTAAAAGGGTTTCAATCCCTTGACCCACAGCAGATAGTAGTCCCTGGTATAGGCCCTGAGGGCCATTTCAGATTGACATATCTGAGTAGCAGCAGTTAAGCCTACAGAGTTTTACAGGATTGTTGAGTCAGTTTGTATCATGTATGGGATTATCAGGTACACAGAGAGTATAGTTGGCTGACTACGGGTCCCGGCGGCCTTAAGCCGATCTGGATCCTAGTGCCAGTGATGGTTCGGACCGTTACTAAGGGGTACCGGTTTTCGGGTCGTTACAATTTTGGTCCATGCAAGACAGCCCTGAAGATCCTTGAATGTGGGTTATATTGGCCTAACATATTTCGAGATGCTTATCTATTTTGTAGGTCATGTGCAAGATGCCAACAAACAGGAAACCTCAGTAGCAGAAGTGAAATGCCACAAGCACCCATCATGGTATGTGAAATCTTTGACATTTGGGGCATTGACTTCATGGGACCATTCCCATATTCCTTTGGCAACACCTACATACTGCTGGCAGTGGACTATGTGTCCAAATGGATAGAGGCCAAAGCAACAAGAGCTGATGATGCAAAAGTGGTTGTTGACTTTGTGAAATCCCACATATTTTCCAGATTCGGTTTGCCCAAAGCAATAATCAGTGACCGAGGCACTCATTTCTGCAACAAGGTGGTGGAGACTCTCCTTAAAAAGCACCAGGTTGTCCGAAGAACTTCTACTGCTTATCACCCTCAAACAAATGGGCTGGCCGAAGTCTCAAACAGGGAGATCAAGTCTATCCTCGAGAAGACAGTTTGCCCAAATTGCAAGGATTGGAGTGTGCGCCTCAATGATGCCTTGTGGGCATATAGAACAACTTACAAAACACCAATTGGAATGTCCCCATATAGGCTTATTTATGGGAAAGCTTGCCATCTGCCCGTAGAACTTGAACACAAAGCTTATTGGGTTTTCAAAAGGTGTAATCTTGATGAAAAAGAGGCTGGAGCCCACAGAAAATTGCAACTTCAAGAGCTAAAAGAAATTCGGCGTGATGCATATGAAGCTTCATGGGATTATAAAGCCAAGACTAAAGCCTTCCATGACAAACACATCTCCAGAAAACAATTTCAGGTCGGTGATAAGGTCTTGCTTTTTGATTCACGGTTCAAATTATTTCCTGGGAAGCTTCGGTCCAGGTGGATTGGGCCATTTTTGGTTGAGCATGTCTACCCACATGGGGTTGTGGACATACGCAGTCCACAAACAAACAAAGTTTTCAAAGTCAATGGGCATCGTTTGAAGTAATTCTACGAAGGATTTACTGTTCACCTTGTGGACGAGGTTCCCTTGGATCCCCCTTCCCCAATCTGCTGATCAAGAGAAACAACTTCGATCTAAGCTCGAAATCTTCAAAAACCAAGTTAAAACTCATAAGAAATCATGAAAACTCGAAGGAAGAAACTCAAAATCGACAAGGGACGGCGGAGAACTCACCTTGGCCGAAAATGGGGAGAAAAGCTCGCCAGTTTCGGACAAGGGACCCCTTTATAGGTGGCTGGCCAGGCCACTTTCGGGGGCCTAACGTGCCTCCGCATGCATGCCATGTTCGGCGGCCGAACATGAAGTTCAGCGACCGAACCTGGATTTCCCTCTTATGCCTTCGGGGGCCTAAAGCTCTCCCGAAGCGCATGTATGTTCGGCTGTCGAACTTGAGGTTCGGCGGCCGAACCTGGGTCTTCCTCCAAGGTTAATTTCATGCAAAAACTCATTTTCTTTCTTGCTTAAAACCATAAAATACATTAAAACATTTTATGAAAAGATGGTTTTTACCCTTCTAGAGGTCTCCGACATCCGAGATTCCACCGGACGGTAGGAATTTCGATACCGGAGTCTTGCCGAGTATTACACCTATGACCAGATTGACCAGGAAAAACTAGAAGTTTGTATGGTCTGACCAGTGTGAAGAGTGTTTTGAAGAGCTAAAGAAAAGGTTGACTTCAGCACCGGTGTTAGCTCTGCCTACCAGTAATGAAGACTTCACAGTGTTTTGTGATGTGTCCCGAGTGGGACTGGGTTGTGTGCTGATGCAGAATGACAGAGTGATTGCTTATGCTTCTAGGCAGCTGAAGAAGCATGAGTTGAACTATCCTACACATGACCTAGAGATGGAAGCTGTTATCTTTGCACTCAAGATGTGGAGGCATTACCTTTATGGGGTTAAATGTGAGATCTTCACAGATCATAAGAGCCTGCAGCACATCTTGAGTCAGAGAGAGTTGAATTTGAGGCAGAGGAGGTGGGTAGAACTGCTTAGTGACTATGAATGTAAGATACAGTACTGACAGTGCGGTTGTCGAAGCTAGTCAAAAATAACCTTCTTGGTTATCAAGAATTTACAACTGCAGATAGTGGTGAAGGATCAAATCCACAGAGAATTGATTACCTATTTATTTTTCTCAATCAAGACCAAGAAAACTAATTGAAAGCACAGTTGGAAGCAAGTGATTGAAAATAGAACAAAGGCAAAGTGCAATAAAGTAAAAAGGGGGGTTTTGAGATTGATTTGATTAACAACTATTGAAAGCAAATAAAATAGTAAGTAATCAAAATAAAACAAGAATTCAATATGAGAAAAGTCTAGTTGAAGATATGGATCCACCTTGGTTGTTTGGATTGATCATTGAAATATGGTTATCTTGATTGAATCAATAGGTTGGTTATGGGGGTTGAAGACGCTTCTCACCACCATGTCTTTCCTTATGAACAAACTGATTAGGGAACATCCTCTAACCAATTACTAATCAACAAATTGCCAAGGAACGTCCTTAGGCCAAAGGCATCAAAACAATTGCCAATTGCATGAAGAACAAGAAAGATCCAAACCCTAGCTACTCAAACGCATGAGATGTTGCTAGATCATACAATTTCTTGGTTTTTACACCAAGTGTTCTATGGACAGAATATTTCCAGCAATTACGGACTAACAAATATCCTAATTCAACAATCAATTAACTTTGCAATTGTAATACCCAGCTAGATTCAGACATCGGAATTCCTACCGTCCAGTGGAATGCGAGGATGTCAGAGGTTTCTAGAAGGGTACGAGAAAGGTTTTCTAAATTGTTTTCGAGTGTTTTAAAGGGTTAGAATGGAAATGGATTGAGTTTTGAAGAGAAAAGGCCAAGGAGGCATTTTGCCATGTTCGGCCGCCGAAGGTAAAGTTCGGCCGCCGAAACTGCCCGAGATTCGGCCCCCGAAAGTCTGAGTTCGGCCGCCGAACGTTGCATGGTTTTGCATGCGATTCGGCTGCCGAAGCTGAGGCGGTTGTTCATCTATAAAGGGCACCAAGTCTAGAAAAAAGGAGGAGGATTCTTCTCTCTTTCTGGCCTAGGTGAGTTCTTGATCTCCTTGGATTGTTTTCATGGTCTTCCATGCCCGACTTTCGTCTCTAGAGGAGACATTCGGCCGCCGAAGGTGCCCTGTCCAACCTTCCTTTACTTGTTTTGCATGCATATTTTGAGGTGTTCTAGTGGGGAGTTATTTATCAATTGCATAGAGTATGTTTAGTGCCTCATTTGCGTCCTCCATTGTAGGATTGGACCCGAGGAACCGAAGTGTTTAGCAGTAGTAGCTGCTTCAGAGTTAGAGGTAGCCCAGAGTTAGCCAAGCATTGGCTACAGGTGAGTGGAACTAAACTTAATATTTTACTTGACAAAATGACACGCTTCTAGCATGATCCATGCATCATAAAATGCCATGTTATGTATTAGGTTGTGTTGCATTAGAATCCACGAATATGATGCATTGCATAAGATGATATGTGTATGGATGAATGTTGGATGATCCTTAGCCCTTGATAGAGCATATTTTAGTCCATTTTATCATTATGTTCTTGATGTTTATTTACATTTTTTCTGCTTAATTTTGTGGTTTTAATTATGTTTTGCAGATATTAGATGTAAAGAGACAATCTGGAGAAAATGCTCTTAAAACAGCTAAAAAGTGCCATATATGGAAAGTGCCGAAAAGGGAAAGTTTCCAAATAAGGAAAGTTTTCAGAAAAGGAAAGTTTTTAAATGAGGAAAGTGCAGAAGCAAAAGCAAACAAGGAAAGCTCAGTCAGAAGATTATTTGAAATTCAAATCGCAGATCTTTCTTTCCTTGTTCAAAGATGTGCACACACTGCAGCAGTCATATCTTCCTATTTAGGCAGCAAGATCTCAAAGAGATGCTCTTCCTCTTCTGCGTTCAACATTCAAATTTCAAAAGAGGCTCCACCTAAAAAGGAATGTATGGACAGCATATCTTCCCCTTTGAAGATCAAAATTCGTGCATCCTTCCTATTCAGAAACAATCTGCGCGCTTTCCTCTTCTGAAAGCCATCTGCGCGCCACCTTCCTTTTCTGCAACAACTTGGGCAGCAAGTTGCACATAGGCAGCATCTTGGGCAGCCTCTACACTAATTAGGAAGTAAGATCAGCATCTAAACTTATTTAGGAAGCATAATCTGCGCCTCCTTCCCTTTCTGAGACCAAACCGCGCGCACCAACTTCCATCCGCAGTGCATTTTCGCGCAGCCTTCCTTCTGAAGCCGAAAAGCGCGATTCTTTCCTTTTCAGACACATCTTGGGCAGAAAATACCTCTTGGACAGTAAGTATGACCTAGGGCAACACTTTTCAACTATAAAAAGCCACATAAGGAGCCTCTACATGTCCCTTAAGCTCCCCTTGGGAGACACCTACGAAATTCACATCTCTTCTTCTACCTTTCTTCTTTTATTTTATTTTTAGTTTTATTTCAGCCATGAGAGGCTGAAATCTTTTATTCTAGTTGAAGATTAGGTGATACTTTGGTTGTTTTATGGATTGGGAGACTTGATCAAACATTGTTTAACTTTTGGTTGTTCAATATTTATGCAATTTCAAGCTTGATTTCAATATTGCTTTGTTGTTTAGATCTACGTTGATTCTTGATTGCAAAGTAATAATATGTTAGCTTGGATAATTTAAGTCCGTAATTGCTTAGATTATTCTTACATAAGAACACTTGGGATAAAACCCAAGGAAATTGTATGATCTAGCGTTATCTCCATACGTTTGGGTAGCTAGGATTGGATCTCTCTATTTCTTAATGCAATTGACAATTGTTTTGATGCCTGAGGCCCAAGGACGTTCCTTGGCAATTTGTTAATTAGTAATTAATTAGAGGACGTTCCCTAATTGGTTTAATAATAAGGAGAGATAATGGTGGTGAGAAGCGTCTTCCATCTCCATAACTAATCTATTGAATCAACCCAAAGGAAACTAAGTGTCAATGATCAATCCCAACAACTAAAGTGGATCCAATTCTTCAACTAGATCTTTCTTATTGTTTATTTCTCTTTATTTTTATTATTTGCCTTATTTTTATTGCTTTCAGTTTTAGATTAATTAAATCCATCTCAAAACCCCCCATTTTACTTACAGTTTAGTTAGTTTCAGTTTTATCTCGTTTTAGTTTATTTTGCTTTCCGTTTATTTCTCTTTCAGTTTTATCTCATTTTAGTTTTATCTCGTTTCAATTTATCTCGTTTTCAGTTTTATCTCCTTTCAGTTTTATCTCATTTCAATTTTATCTCGTTTCAGTTTATCTCGTTTTCAGTTTTATCTCGTTTCAGTTTTATCTTATTTCAGTTTTATCTCGTTTCAGTTTTATCTCGTTTCAGTTTATCTCATTTTCAGTTTTCTTCTTTGCAGTTTTTTTTTTTCAGTTTATTTTATTGGTCTTGATAAGGAAAATAGGTAAGTCTTCAATTCACTGTGGATTCGATCCTTTCACCACTATCTGCAGTTGTAAATTGTTGATAACCAGAAAGGTTATTTTTGACCGGCTTCGACAACCGCGAGTCAGCCCTTGATATAGTCAGAGATACTATGAGATTAGATGAGATATGGCATGAGATAGCCATACCAGGTCGCTCCTGGATAGTCCAGGTCACTCCTGGTACTATGAGTTAGACAGACAGCCTGTCAGATCAGAGATCAGAGAAGTCCAGGTGATGACCTAGTCTCCTTGGCACAGTGGGACATGTTATGATATGAGACAGATAAGAGAAGTCCAGGTGATGACCTAGTCTCCTTGGCACAGTGGGACATGTTATGACATGTAGTAGAGGGCTATTGGTGACAAGTTCATCCGTGAGATGCTATGTTTGTGATGTGATGCATTCCATGAGAGCATGTAATGAATCAATTGTTTTATTGTTCCTACTCACTGGGCTATAGAGCTCATCCCACTCCCTTAACCCCAGTTTTGCAGGTTGCAAGATAGCTATGGGAAGTCAGAGTCAACAAGAATAAAGAAAGATATGCATGAATGTATGTTTGTAATAGCGTAGTGGGCATGATGTAAATAAAAGATTAGTTGTAATGTAATGTATAGATATGTACTGTCATATACTGGATAGACTTGTGCTTTCCCTAATGTCTTTGCTTTAGTGTGATATATGATTAATCCCTTGTACATGAATCCTGTTTTACGTTTCTTGATGAGAAATGTGTGTATCAGGCTTAATGTATGGCTTTGATGAGATACCAGTGGATTGTGTTACAGATTAAAAGGGTTTCAATCCCTTAACCCACAGCAGATAGTAGTCACTAGTATAGGCCCTGAGGGCCATTTTAGATTTGCATATCTAAGTAGCAGTAGTTAAGCCTGAAAAGTTTTACAGGATTGTTGAGTATTTTTTATCATGTATGGGATTTATCAAGTACGCAGAGAGTATAGTCGGCTTGCTACGGGTCCCGAAGGCCTTACGCCGATCAGGATCCTAGTGCCAGTGATGGTTCGGATAGTTACAGAGGGGTACCGGTTTCCGGGCTGTTACAGATTGGTATCAGAGCATAGGGCCTCAAGAGTACGATGTGTTGAGCATCTTTGCTCAAGGACTAGAGATATCCCACATCGAAAAGAGGTATTGTCTTGTGTAGGAGGGTAAGCACAATAAGTAAAATCATGTCCACTAGGATAGGATGTGGAGTCCTGTCTTGCATGATGATGTGAAATGCTATGACGAGATACATGTGCATTCTTGATATGTGATATATATGTGCTGTGGATTCATGTGCCCTCACATGGATCATTTGATGTTTTGTGTGATGTTGTGCTTTTCAGAGGCAGGATGAGAGGAACTCGTGGATCTGCTAGATTGACTGGAGCTCCACCGGAGAATGAGGACATGGATGCCCATCTCCCTGTTTTGCAAAGGGCAACGTCAGATAGATTAAGCAGAGAAGGTACATCAAGGGACCCTAGAAGGTCTGTTGATGAGAGTAGAAGGGGAGTCGTTCAGAGTGGTATGTCAGGGGATATGAGGGAAGTAGAGGAGGATGAGCAGAGCAGAGAAGGTAGCTTGGGCATGAGTATGTTAGGAGCAGATATGGGTGAGTCCCAAGGAGGCACTCAGGCCTCGAGATTTGTTCCACCTCAGTATCCGCCCTACCCGTGGGGGTCAGGGTATCCGATGGGTGGTACAGCGGGTTTCCCTAGGTATAACCCATATCCCACCTTTATGCCTTATCCTTCCTTTTATCTGCCATATCCACCGCCATATCCACAATATACCATGTTTCCACCCTTCTTTGGTTATCCAAGTTCAGCAACCCTTAACCCAGGGCATGTTGTACCTCCTCCACCACCAGTAGAACCAGTAGCCCCAGTTGTCCAAACACCTAAGCCTAGTTCACCTGGAGGAAGTAAGGTGCAGATGACAGACTATTTGAGGTTGGATGTTCCCAAGTTTGAGACTGGTGATGACCCTTTTGAGTATCTCAGAACGGTCAAGATGATAACTGATGAGTTGGGAGCTAGTGAGAGTAGAGCCATTCAGATGGCAGGGGTTACATTGAAAGGTAAGAAGGCAAGGGAATGGTTCAACCAGTATGTGGACCCGAGGGTAGAAAGCTTATCCTGGGAGCAGTTTGCTACAGAGTTTGTCGGATGGGTTTTTCCAGATAGCTCAAGGGAGTGTAAGGAGAGTGAATTTGAGCAGCTAAGGCAGACAGAAAATAGGAGTGTAGAGAAATACCCAGAGAATATTGATCTTTTCCCTCTGGGCGAAGCTGCCACAAAGAGTAAAAAAAAAGTTAGAGGCCTGAAAGGGTCAAAGAAAAGAGAGTTCTGGAAGAGGGTCAAATCTAGCATGGGTTTTAATGATGGCTCGAGTTCTGGTTGGGATAGCTCTAGATGTATGAGGTGTGGTAGGAGGCACAAGGGAGTCTGTCTAGTAGGGACAACAGCATGTTTCAGGTGCGAACGGGAGGGGCACATAGCACGTGAGTGTTCCACCGCGACTTTGATAACACAGTCCCAGCAAACAGCCTCAGACAGAGTGGCTCAGCCAGGAGCTCTAGCCATGGCGCTGGGCAGAGGCAGAGGGAGCGAGATCACTCCTTCTTCCATAGGTTCCCTAGGTGAAGGTCCATCAGTACCAGCATGGATCTTCGCTTTGAATCAGCAGGAGGCTCACACATCGGACATGGCAGTGACAGGTACTTTTCACTTCCATATGTTTTGATGTGTCTGCTATTAGAGACTCTGATGTTTTGCTTTCCTTAGGGCTTTAAGAGCCATAGAAAGTAAGGGTTTGATAGCTTCTGGGATTAGAATGTCCTCTTTGGGTCAATAGACTCAAGTGTGATCCATCAGTGGCAAAGTCAGTCTGCCAGTTGAGTTCAGTGCGAGTTATGAGTAGATGCCTTCCAGCTGACCTAGTGGTTCTAGAGTGATTGTTTGATGTCATTCTAGGGGTGGATGGGCTAGCTACTCATAGTACTGCCTTAGATAGCAGAGACAGAGTAGTCAGGCTTAGAGATTAGGATGGATCACAAGTAGTTTGTTGAGGAGACAGTGTAGAGATGCCTGGAATTTGATATCAGCCCTATCGGCTCTTAAACTGTTTCGGAGAGGTTATCAGAGGTTTCTTGCTTGTGTCAGAGAGCATAGCAGTTAGTCAGATCAAGAGGGGAACCAGTTTTAGTGCCCGCAGTCAGAGAAAAGGTTTAGATACAAGTCGTTAGGTGTACCACCTGCTAAGAGAATAGGATGGGATATAGGAATGGTGTCTAGACCCAGAACCATTCCTAGTCTTCGCTGCAGGATGGCACCAGTAGAGTGAGAGAGATAGTAAAAGCCATGTGAGCGAGTTTAGTAGTCAGATCAGGGAATCAGCCTCAATGCCTGTAACTAGTGAGTTCTAGATGTTTTTCCCAGACGAGCTGTCAGGTTTACCATCTATCAGGGAGTTTGAGTTTGGAATAGGAGTGGTGTCTGGACGCGGAACCATTTCTTTCCTTCTACCCTACAGGATGGCACCTGCAGAAAGAGAATAGTCAGAATAGTATAGAGAAGCTTGGTAGATAAAGGTTGGATCCGACCTAGTATCTCACCCTGGAATGTTCCAGTGTCGTTGTGAGAAACGAAAGATGAAACCTTGAGATTTTGTAACAACTGTGAGCAGTTGAACAAAATCACTACCAAGTACAGATGTTCCCATACAAAATGGATGATCTATAGGAACAGCTAGTAGAAACTGGTTGTTTTCCATAATAGATCTGAGAGTTGGGAACTATATGTCGAAAGTTAGAGAAAAGTCAGTTTAGCAATTGAGTAGAGATGCGATCTTTATCGATCAAAGGAGTTTATAGTGAAGAGTCTGAAACAGAGGTTAGAGATAAAACTGCTCAGCGACTCTGAGTATACAAAACAGTATCTACTGAATGAGGCAGATGAGATGTTAACTGCTCTCAGTCAGAAGTCGCTTATCAGTTTATCCTATAGAAACAGGTATTACTTCAGACTTCTGGCAGGAGCCAGTGGTTTCCAAGCTAGATCTGAAATCTGGGTGCTAGCTGTTGAGAGCTAGAGTTAATCCAGGATAGTAGGAAGGGATCAAAAGAGAAGAAGCCAGTATAGTAAAGAAGAAGAAAGGCGGGCAAGGATCAGAGTGCGCAGTAAAAGCGTAGAATAGTTCAGAAAAAAAAAAAACAGAGAAGCATGCCCATTATCTACTGAGTGTTGTAGATTTTAAGAGAACACGGCATAGAGGCCAAGTTCTGTAATATGAGTTCGATTTCGGGGCATGTCTGTGTAGATCGTGATGTGTCACAATACGATTGCTAAAGTAAGTAGAGAGTGGAAGCTATAGGTAAGGCATCTAGCAGTTTCTTAGAGTTATTGCTCCTCTGACCGGGTCGAGTAAAGAAAAGCAAAGATTAGTGTAACCAGAGTAGTGTGAATAAAGCTGAGAAGAGCCAAAAAGAAAGGAACGTCAGTAGTCAGATGAAAGAATCAAGTCAGTTGTGTACTGGCAGAAGTGATAAACAGTCAGTGTAGAGTGTGGACACAGATTAAGCAGTTAAGAGTCAGGTAATGATTGTATATGACCCGGGAGTGTTTACTCCAGTAATATCTGTCTCTTCTCTGAGGAAGGTGTTAGGCTTTCCTTAATTGCTTGTTTGCATGTTTGTTTGTTGTGTGAACATTCGAGGACGAATGGTCTTAAAGGGGGGAAGAATGTAATACCCGGCTAGATTCAGACATCGGAATTCCTACCGTCCGGTGGAATGCGAGGATGTCAGAGGTTTCTAGAAGGGTACGAGAAAGGTTTTCTAAATTGTTTTCGAGTGTTTTAAAGGGTTAGAATGGAAATGGATTGAGTTTTGAAGAGAAAAGGCCAATGAGGCATTTTGCCATGTTCGGCCGCCGAAGGTAAAGTTCGGCCGCCGAAACTGCCCGAGATTCGGCCCCCGAAAGTCTGAGTTCGGCCGCTGAACGTTGCATGGTTTTGCATGCGATTCGGCTGCCTAAGCTGAGGCGGTTGTTCATCTATAAAGGGCACCGAGTCCAGAAAAAAGGAGGAGGATTCTTCTCTCTTTCTAGCCTAGGTGAGTTCTTGATCTCCTTGGATTGTTTTCATGGTCTTCCATCAAATCTTTCAAAGTTAAACAAGTTTTAAGTAAGTTTTATGTATTTTTGAGGAGTTTGAAAGCTTGGAGGAGTTTGGAGCTTGGATCTCCATATCTTCGAGTTTGGATCACACCAGCATTTGTTCTTCAAGGGGTAAGTGGAGATCCTTGTTTTTTATATTGTTTTCTAAGAGTTTTATGAAGGGAAGGGGAGTTAATGCTTGAGTTTGCATGAGTTGTGCATATTAGGGTTTATGGACCCTTTATGTTTTATGTTTGCTTGTTGAGCTTGTTTGTTGGAGTTTAAGTTGTCTTAAGCTCCTATATGCTTGTTGTTTTAAGATATGGATGAGTTAGAGAGGTTGGATGCATGTTGGGAAGGATTGGAAGGTGTGGGAGGCGTGTTTATCCACGAAGCTGAGCTCTGGATGAACTCAGGTTCGGCAGCCGAAGGAGGATTCGGCCGCCAAACATGCCCGACTTTCGTCTCTGGAGGAGACATTCGGCCGCCGAAGGTGCGGCCGAAGGTGCCCTGTCCAACCTTCCTTTACTTGTTTTGCATGCATATTTTGAGGTGTTCTAGTGGGGAGTTATTTATCAGTTGCATAGAGTATGTTTAGTGCCTCATTTGCGTCCTCCATTGTAGGATTGGACCCGAGGAACCGAAGTGTTTAGCAGTAGTAGCTGCTTCAGAGTTAGAGGTAGCCCAGAGTTAGCCAAGCATTGGCTACAGGTGAGTGGAACTAAACTTAATATTTTACTTGAGAAATGACACGCTTCTAGCATGATCCATGCATCATAAAATGCCATGTTATGTATTAGGTTGTGTTGCATTAGAATCCACGAATATGATGCATTGCATAAGATGATATGTGTATGGATGAATGTTGGATGATCCTTAGCCCTTGATATAGTCAGAGATACTATGAGATCAGATGAGATATGGCATGAGATAGCCATACTAGGTCGCTCCTGGATAGTCCAGATCGCTCCTGGTACTATGAGTTAGACAGACAGCCTGTCAGATCAAAGATCAGAGAAGTCCAGGTGATGACCTAGTCTCCTTAGCACAATGGGACATGTTATGATATGAGACAGATAAGAGAAGTCCAGGTGATGACCTAGTCTCCTTGGCACAGTGGGACATGTTATGACATGTAGTAGAGGGCTATTGGTGACAAGTTCATCCGTGAGATGCTACCAAAGTGCTCTTGGTCTTATATGTGCATGTGAAGACAAGGGAGGGACATTTAGGTCTTTTAATTGATGTCCATAGTGTGTCCAAGAAGATTTATGCACTAATGAGGAAGGTGGAGCCTTGATTTGAATTTTGAATGAGCATCACACTAAGTGGAAAACATGTGATCTTCAATATTTGGCTCATTGAATGAGAAGGATGCTGTTCGGGGGCACTTTCGGCCGCCTAAGATAAGTTTCGGAGGCTGGACTTTCGGCTCTGGATGCAAGGTTCGGCAGCCGAAGGTGCCGCCGAAGGTGGTGGAGTTTCGTCTCTGGACCCGACTTTAGGCCGCCGAAAGTGCTTTCGAAAGTGGGTGACTTTCGGCTTCCGAAAGTGCTTCCGAAGGTGACTGATTTTTGACATTCTTTGGCATTTTTTAGAGCATTTTCTCCAAATTGTTCCTTTACACCTAATATCTGCAAAACATGATTAAAACTACAAAATTAGGTAGAATAGGTGTAGATAAACATCAATAAGATCATGATAATGTGGACTAAAATATGCTCTATCAAATACCCCCACACTTGGACTTTTGCTTGTCCTCAAGCAAACAAACATAGTCAAATAAGCTTTCCTTGCTCTAGATCCTTATTTCCACTTAAGATCTTACTCTAGATACCTATTTTGAATCATTGCAGTGAAGAATATATGCATGAAGATTACTTACCTCCTTTCCTTGTTTCCCTTTGCTTACCATGGCTAGGATTAGTTTTCCTCAAGAGAGACATGCAGATTATGTTAAGACTTTTTCTATGTAATACCCGACTCGTTCAGGCATCGGAATTCCTACCGTTCGGTGGAATCTCGGATGTCGGATCCGGTTTGGCGGGGTATTGCAAGGGTAAACGGAAGTTTTCTACAAGGTTTTCTAACATGTTTTTACGTGTTTTATGGTTTTGAAAGGAAAGGAAATGAGGTTTGAAGAGAAAAGACTAAGGAGGCAAAATGCAGGTTCGGCCGCCGAAGGTAATGTTCGGCCACCGAAAGTGCTATAGGTTCGGCTTCTGAAACTTCACGTTAGGCCGCCGAATGTTGCATGGTTTTGCATGCAGTTTCGGCAGCCGAAGGAAAGGCGGTTGGTCACCTATTTAAACCCCTTTGACCGGCCATGGAGGGTGTTGAAAGCTCTCTTGGTAGTCAAAGGTGAGGTTATGCTCTCCTTGGAAGGTTTTCATGGTGTTTTCCTCAAATCTTGTAAGGTTTTCATGAGTTTTCACTTGGTGTTGAAGGTTTTGAGTAAAAAGAGGAAGTTGTGGAGCTTGAAGTTCTTGAAGCTTGTTTTGAAGCTAGGATCACACCAGCCTTTGTTCTAGAAGAGGTAAGTGTTGATCCTTGTGTTTTCTAGTGTTTAAGCAAGTTTTATGGAGGGAAATGTAATACCCGGCTAGACTCCGGTGTCGAAATTTCTACCGTCCGGTGGAATCTCGGATGTCGGAGACCTCTAGAAGGGTAAAACCATGTTTTCATGAAATGTTTTAATGTTTTTGATGATTTTAAGTAAAGAGGAAATGAGTTTTTGAATGAAAATATCCTTGGAGGAAAACTCAGGTTCGGCCGCCGAAACTCAAAGTTCGGCCGCCGAACATGCATGCACTTCGGGAGTGCTTTAGGCCCCCGAAGGCATAAGTGAGGAAAGTCCAGGTTCGGCCGCCGAACCTCAAGTTCGACCGCCGAACATGGCATGCATGCGGAAGCACTTTCGGCCCCCGAACGTGGCCTGGCCAGCCACTATAAAAGGGTCCCTTAGCCGAAAACGGGCGAGTTTTTCCCCATTTTCGGCCAAGGTGAGTCCTTCCGCCATTCTTCACCATCCTTGAGTTCTTTCCCTTAAATCTTTCAAGATTTTCACAAGCTTTTACATTGTTTTGAAGATTTTCGAGTTTTAAAGCAAGTTTTGGAGCTTTGAGGTTCAAGAACTCAAAATCTCCCACCTCCGAGTTTAGGACGTCTCCCTCTCGATCTTCAAGAGGTAAGAGCCGATCTTAAGCTCATTTTATGTTTAAAGTAAGTTTTATGCTAGATTTATGGGGTAGAAATGCATGTGTAGGTTTTTAGTGAGTTATGGATGATTTTTGAGTTTATAGACAATGTGGCTTGCAAAAGCTTGTGTATGTGTGTTGTAGTTAGGGTTTAAGTTAGTTTGAGACCCCTAGGAGCTTGTGTGCATGATTTGGATGAGTTATAAGCATGTTGGAAGAGTTAGGAGGCAAATGTGCATAAAGGAGCCAAGTTTCTACCCTTTGGCAGAAACCAGGTTCGGCAGCCGAAGGCACTTTCGGCCGCCGAACATGGCTGGGGAGGCAGGCCTTTCGGCTGCCGAAGTTGCCCCCGAAAGGAGACTTTCGTCTCTGTCTGGGACTTTCGGCCGCCGAAGGTGCCGCCGAACCTGCCTGACTTTCGGCTCTGGAGGGACTTTCGGCCGCCGAACCTGCCGCCGAAAGTGCCCTGTTCAGCCATTTCTTGCATGTTTTCCTATGATTATTCCATGATGTTTTAGGGGGTTTTTGGGGAATAGTTTAGAGTTATGTTCAGGTATGTTTGGTCCCTCATTTGAGTCCACCTGTGTAGGTTCAAACCCGAGGAACCGAGGACCCCAGCAGTGAGTCTGTTGCCCCAGTGTCTGGTCAGAGCTATCCAGAGGTGAGTAGAATAAACCTTATGTTTTAAAGCAAATGAATTATACAGTTGAGCATGTTCATGCATCATGAATGCCATGTGATGAAATAGGTTGTTTGCATTAGACTCCACGAATATGTTGTATTGCATTTATGATGTTGATGTGGATTGGTTATTGGATGACCCTTTAGTCCTCATATGATATGATGATGTTATGGCATGATACGGTATGGAAGTCCAGGTTGTACCCATTCTACGTCCCTGGCACATTGGTATGTTATGTTATGTTAAGAGAAAGACCGGTTGTACCCATTCTACGTCCCGGCACAGTTGGACTATGTAGAGGACTATTGGTGACAATACCATCCGAGATGTGATTAGTTGTGATGTGTTGCATTACATGATGGCATGAGATTTAAATGTTTTCTATTATTCTGCTCACTGGGCTCTTGTAGCTCACCCCTTTTCCCTAATCCCCCAGGATTGCAGGTATGGGCTAGACAGAGAAGTCAAGAAGAGTAAAGTCTTATGTTTGTAATAGATAGATAGTGGACATGATAAATTGTAAGATGATGTATAACTGAATAGTTATGTTATGTGTAATGATATTGAGGTTTAGAATTGTGCTTGACCATAGTTCATTGTAATCCCTTGTTGATGCATGATCTTAGACATTTGATGCTATAGATGTTAGCCAACTCAAACATGTATATCGCCCATTGGGGCATTGATGAGATCCCACAGAGGGGTCAAGTTTATGATTATGAGTATGTTTAGTGCATGCACAGGTTGAGTTTGGTGAATGAGGAATGAATGAAGGAAAGTTTTAATTTTTTTGTATGATTGTTGATCATGTATGGGATTAAACAGGTTTACAGGTTACATGTCAGGCTTGCTACGGATCCTGGCGGCCTTAAGTCGACCCGGATCCTAGCGTCGGTAGCGGTCCGATTTTCGGGTCGTTACAGGAAAGGGAAGAGTTGCATGGTGAGGTGTAAAAGGATGTTTTTGAGGGTTTTAATGCATGAGTATGTTTATGTGTTATGGGTGTTGTTTGTTGGGGTTTTTAGGTAGTTTTGGACCCCTTTGTGCATATATTTGAGGATATGCTTGTTATGTGTGTTGGGATGCATGTTGAGTGAGGTTTGGGGGAAGTTATGCTTGAGGTGAGCTAGGTTCTGCCTAACTGGAGAACCCAGCTTCGGCCGCCGAAGGAGGGTTCGACTGCCGAACGTGTTGAGGAGGTGGTTTCGGCTGCCTCAACCAGCCCCCGAAGGATTGGACTTTCGTCTCTGGAGGGGAGTTTCGGCCGTCGAAGGTGCCGCCGAAGGTTGAGACTTTCGTCTCTGGAGTGTGTTTTGGCCCCCGAACCTTGCCCCCGAAGGCTTCGGCCGCCGAAAGAGGAGATTCGGCCGCCGAAAGTAGGCGAGGTTCGTCTCTGGAGAGGACATTCGGCCGCCGAACCTGCCGCCGAAAGTGTCCTGCCCAGCCTTCTTTTGCATGCTTTGCATGATTGTTCTAGGATCTTTTAGGGGGTTTTTGGGAAGGTGTTTCAGAGTTGTTTTAGAGTTATGCTAGAGTTGTTTGGCACCTCATGTGAGTCCACCCGTGTAGGATTGGACCTGAGGCAAGGTGTTTAGCTCCAGTGTGAGAGTTGGCCCAGAGTTAGTCACAGCTTGGCTTCAGGTGAGTAGAACAAACTATGCATGTTTTAAAGCTAATGGGTAAGATAGTTACAGTATGAGCATGAGACACGCATCATGGATGCCATATGATACTAGGTTGTACTGCATTAGAGATCACGAATATGCTGCATTGCATTGTTATTGTTGATGGGATGGACCAAGGCGATCTCAGTAGCCCGCTACCTGTTATGTCTAGATAAGACCTTTGGGAGCTCCGCAGTTAGGGGCCGGGCTCTAGTACATGTAGTGACCTGGGAGTCCGTAGGGACCGGGCACCGACAGAGGGAGTTCTGGGATCATGTCTAATCCGAGATGTGAGATGTTTGTGTTGTGACACATTCCATGAAAGCATATAATGAATGAACTATTTTATGGTTTCTACTCACTGGGCTCTTGTAGCTCACCCCATTCCCTTAAGCCTAGTTTTGCAGGGCCAGAGTTCAGCAGAGTGAGCGATGGGAAAGGCAAAGGTTAAGCATGGGTTGCTGTGTTTGGCTGCAATAGCATAGCTAGGTTGTGATAGAATGGCTTTAGGCATGTATATGTATGAAAGAAGCTTGATGTATATGTGTTGCTGATGTAAAGAGAAAGTGATGTTAAGGATGTTATGTTATGTTATGTATGTTTGTATAGTATAGTTGTGGACATGATGTATGGACATGATGTGTATACAGGTTATGCATGGCAAGAGCTTGTGGTAAAGAGATAGAGTATAATGAGATAATGTCTAGAGTTGTGCTTTGCCCAGTGTGTGCTGAATCCCTAGTGTATGCATGTGTCCTGTTTTCCGTTTCTTGATGAGAAATGTGTCAAGCTAGGCTTACCATATGATGTGTTTCTAAAACTCCAGTGATCAGGGAAGAAAGGGTATTAAATCCCTTGACCCATCTGAGAGGGAAGAAAGGGTATAAAATCCCTTGACCCATAAAGGAAAGTAAGGCTAGCCTGTTATATGTTGACCCTAAGAGAGTGGGTTCTATGTTTTCAGTTTAGTAGTAGATCACTGGTGTAGGCCTTGACGGCTGTGATTTTAAGGTTAAGCCTGGTAGTTTTACAGAAAAGGTTTTCAAAGCTAGTGTTTAGTCGGATCATGTATGGGATTGAGCAGGTACCCAGAGTTCAGTAGCAGGCTTGCTACGGGTCTAGGCGGCCTTAAGCCGATCTGGATCCTAGCGCCGAGCAGTTTGGAGCCGTTACAGAGGGGTATCGGTTTCCGGGCTGTTACAGATGGTATTAGAGCATAGGGCCTCTTGAGTACGGTGTTGAGTACGGTGTCATGAGCAAAGATGCTCAGGGATTAGAGGTATCTCACATCGGAAAGAGGTTTTTGTCTTTAGGAGGGCAAGCACAATAAGAAAGATCGAGAGAAAGCTCATGTCCACTAGGATAGGCTGAGGAGTCATGTCTTGCGTGATGATGATGTGTAATGCCATGTTTGATGCATGTGCATTTCTGTTGGTATGATGGATGTTGACTGATCCCTTAATCCTCGCTATGCTATGTTATGATCTAAGATGAGTTGAGAGACCAGGTATGGCCTTTGGCACAGTTGGTCATGGCCTGTTATGCTAGATTGAGGGCTTTTGGTGACAGGATCATCCATGATATCTATGTGTTTTAGAGTTCATGTGTTTGCTACATGGACCCTATGTTAGGCTTCTTTTCATGTGTTTTGTGTTTTGTTCACATGATGTGAAGCTGATGTGTGCCTGTGTGCCTGTTGTGTTTCAGAAGAGTGATGATGCAAGGTGCGAGTCAGTTTGTGGAGTCAGATCCATCTGAGTGGGAAGGTACGGACACCTTTTCTCCCGTTCTGCCAAGAGTGCAGTCAGGAGGAGTTAGCAGTAAGGAAGCATCAAGGAACCCTGAGATGTCGCGAGAGGGAAACAAAGAAGGAATGGAGCAAGGAAGAGTGTCCGGAGACAGCATGCGAGAAGAGAGGATGGATGTGCGAAGGAGGGATGTAGGTGTGCAAGTGAATATGGATGAAGAAAGGATGGGCAACTCGGAAGATGATGTGCAGACGAAGGATTCTCAGACCTCAAGTTCAGGAGAAGTTGAGCCCTCCCTTCTGAGCACAGCTGCGAAAAGAGAGCAAAAGAGGGTTAGAGGCCTTAAGGGGTCAAAGAAGCGAGAGTTTTGGAATAGGAAAAAGGCTAGTCTGGGGTATGGTGTTGGTTCAAGTTCTGGTAGAGGGAGAGTAAAATGTGTGAGCTGTGGAAGGCCGCATAAGGGAGTGTGTCTTGCATGGACAACGGCATGTTTTAAGTGTGGACAAGAAGGGCACTTTGCGCGTGACTGTCCTACTTCGCCCAGGGTGGTACAAGCCCAGCGGTTAACTACCAGGAATGTAGGTCAGGCCAGTCACCAAGGAGGAGGAGCAGACACAGCGGACACAGTGATGCCAGGTATGCTCACTTGTTCTTGTTCTGTTGTTTTGTGAGCTCTAGTGTTTGTTCGTTAGTTGCTCTAGGAGCTTTGAGCGGTTGAGTTGATAGCTTCTCGGCTTAGTGTGTCCTCTTTGGGTTAGGTAGACCCGGGTAGGATTCATCTCTGGCAAAGGTTCAGTCCAGTGTCCTTGAGAGTAGATGCCAGCCACTCGACTTGACGGTCCGAGACTTGAGTGTTTGGATGTCATTCGGGGATGGCTTGGTTTTCTCTTTATGATGCTGGGGTTACCTGCGTCTGCAGCGCATGGTAGTCAGGAGCGGAGTTCAGGATGGATCTGAGGTAGGTGTCAGAGGGGACCCAGTAGAATGCCTAGAAGTTCGCTATCAGCTGTCAGGCTCGTAGGGTGTTTAGGAGGGGTTGTTAAAGTCAGTTCTTCTTCAGGTTTAAGCGGTTAGCAGGCAGGTCTGGGAACCAGCCTTAATATCGTAGTGTGAGAGTGGTTCGACGTGTTCGTAGGCTAGTGGCAGGTTTACCATCAGACAGGGAGGTAGAATTGGTAGAGAAGTGGTACATGGTACTAGAACCCTTTTAGTTTTCCTCACAAGATGGCATCTGCGGAGTTGTGAGAGTGATGAAGAGAGCGTAGGCGTAGTGGAGTGCTAGCTAGACAAGGATGAATGGTCCAGTGTGATGGGAGTGCGATGTGAGCAAAGAAGGATGAATCCGTGAGCCTAGGATGGGACAGAGGAAGAAGAGGAAGAGCAGAGAAGGAGGAAAAAGAGAAGGATCAGAGTAGCGCAGCAGAAGCCTGTTGCGAGTTACAGACGAAGCCAGTGTAGGACAGATGAAGAGAGAAGGGCAACGATCAGAGTGCGCAGTGGAAGCTTGGGCAGTTCGAGAGCGACGTTAAGTTTCGTTTGCTTGTTTGCTTGTTTTGTTTGTTGTGTTAACATTCGGGGATGAATGTTTTTATAAGGGGGGTAGATTGTAATACCCGGCTCGTTCAGGCATCGGAATTCCTACCGTTCGGTGGAATCTCGGATGTCGGATCCGGTTTGGCGGGGTATTGCAAGGGTAAACGGAAGTTTTCTACAAGGTTTTCTAACATGTTTTTACGTGTTTTATGGTTTTGAAAGGAAAGGAAATGAGGTTTGAAGAGAAAAGACTAAGGAGGCAAAATGCAGGTTCGGCCGCCGAAGGTAATGTTCGGCCGCCGAAAGTGCTATAGGTTCGGCTTCCGAAACTTCACGTTAGGCCGCCGAATGTTGCATGGTTTTGCATGCAGTTTCGGCAGCCGAAGGAAAGGCGGTTGGTCACCTATTTAAACCCCTTTGACCGGCCATGGAGGGTGTTGGAAGCTCTCTTAGTAGTCAAAGGTGAGGTTATGCTCTCCTTGGGAGGTTTTCATGGTGTTTTCCTCAAATCTTGTAAGGTTTTCATGAGTTTTCACTTGGTGTTGAAGGTTTTGAGTAAAAAGAGGAAGTTGTGGAGCTTGAAGTTCTTGAAGCTTGTTTTGAAGCTAGGATCACACCAGCCTTTGTTCTAGAAGAGGTAAGTGTTGATCCTTGTGTTTTCTAGTGTTTAAGCAAGTTTTATGGAGGGAAAGGGAAGAGTTGCATGGTGAGGTGTAAAAGGATGTTTTTGAGGGTTTTAATGCATGAGTATGTTTATGTGTTATGGGTGTTGTTTGTTGGGGTTTTTAGGTAGTTTTGGACCCCTTTGTGCATATATTTGAGGATATGCTTGTTATGTGTGTCGGGATGCATGTTGAGTGAGGTTTGGGGGAAGTTATGCTTAAGGTGAGCTAGGTTCTGCCTAACTGGAGAACCCAGCTTCGGCCGCCGAAGGAGGGTTCGGCCGCCGAACGTGTTGAGGAGGTGGTTTCGGCTGCCTCAACCTGCCCCCGAAGGATTGGACTTTCGTCTCTGAAGGGGAGGTTCGGCCGCCGAAGGTGCCGCCGAAGGTTGAGACTTTCGTCTCTGGAGTGTGTTTTGGCCCCCGAACCTTGCCCCCGAAGGCTTCGGCCGCCGAAAGAGGAGATTCGGCCGCCGAAAGTAGGCGAGGTTCGTCTCTGGAGAGGACATTCGGCCGCCGAACCTGCCGCCGAAAGTGTCCTGCCCAGCCTTCTTTTGCATGCTTTGCATGATTGTTCTAGGATCTTTTAGGGGGTTTTTGGGAAGGTGTTTCAGAGTTGTTTTAGAGTTATGTTAGAGTTGTTTGGCACCTCATGTGAGTCCACCTGTGTAGGATTGGACCTGAGGCAAGGTGTTTAGCTCCAGTGTGAGAGTTGGCCCAGAGTTAGTCACAGCTTGGCTTCAGGTGAGTAGAACTAACTATGCATGTTTTAAAGCTAATGGGTAAGATAGTTACAGTATGAGCATGAGACACGCATCATGGATGCCATATGATACTAGGTTGTACTGCATTAGAGATCACGAATATGCTGCATTGCATTGTTATTGTTGATGGGATGGACCAAGGCGATCTCAGTAGCCCGCTACCTGTTATGTCTAGATAAGACCTTTGGGAGCTCCGCAGTTAGGGGCCGGGCTCTAGTACATGTAGTGACCTGGGAGTCCGTAGGGACCGGGCACCGACAGAGGGAGTTCTGGGATCATGTCTAATCCGAGATGTGAGATGTTTGTGTTGTGACACATTCCATGAAAGCATATAATGAATGAACTGTTTTATGGTTTCTACTCACTGGGCTCTTGTAGCTCACCCCATTCCCTTAACTCCAGTTTTGCAGGGCCAGAGTTCAGCAGAGTGAGCGATGGGAAAGGCAAAGGTTAAGCATGGGTTGCTGTGTTTGGCTGTAATAGCATAGCTAGGTTGTGATAGAATGGCTTGAGGCATGTATATGTATGAAAGAAGCTTGATGTATATGTGTTGCTGATGTAAAGAGAAAGTGATGTTAAGGATGTTATGTTATGTTATGTATGTTTGTATAGTATAGTTGTGGACATGATGTATGGACATGATGTGTATACAGGTTATGCATGGCAAGAGCTTGTGGTAAAGAGATAGAGTATAATGAGATAATGTCTAGAGTTGTGCTTTGCCCAGTGTGTGCTGAATCCCTAGTGTATGCATGTGTCCTGTTTTCCGTTTCTTGATGAGAAATGTGTCAAGCTAGGCTTACTATATGATGTGTTTCTAAAACTCCAGTGATCAGGGAAGAAAGGGTATTAAATCCCTTGACCCATCTGAGAGGGAAGAAAGGGTATAAAATCCCTTGACCCATAAAGGAAAGTAAGGCTAGCCTGTTATATGTTGACCCTAAGAGAGTGGGTTCTATGTTTTCAGTTTAGTAGTAGATCACTGGTGTAGGCCTTGACGGCTGTGATTTTAAGGTTAAGCCTGGTAGTTTTACAGAAAAGGTTTTCAAAGCTAGTGTTTAGTCGGATCATGTATGGGATTGAGCATGTACCCAGAGTTCAGTAGCAGGCTTGCTACGGGTCTAGGCGGCCTTAAGCCGATCTGGATCCTAGCGCCGAGCAGTTTGGAGCCGTTACAGAGGGGTATCGGTTTCCGGGCTGTTACATTCTAGCTTTTGGATTGACTTGCCCTTACCTTGAAGTACTTTATTCAGGCTTTTTGCACTTTGATTTTGCTTGAAAAGATCACCAACCTTTTGACGTGAAGGTACATATTTGTGATACCCACCCCCAGTTACTCAGTTGATCACCTTTCCATGTGGCTACTAGCTCTTTTCATAGTCTTTTTGACCATTGGAATATTTTTTTGTTTTGTGCTTTTGAGGTCTTTTCCTTTGCTGAATTTTCTTTCTCTCAATGATTTGGGCAAATCAACACCAATTGCTAAATCAAGTCACATTAAGTTCATTCACACAACTTTAATTTATTCTCAATCAATTGAGGGTCATCAATATATTTTTCACCATGGCAAACTCAAAGATTCAATTCAATAGGCAATTCTCAAACATGAATATAGCTCACTACAATTGATGCAACATAAGTTTAAAGAGTTATCACATCAATTGGGTCATGGAAAGAAAAACTCATCCAACATAGTTCATCAGTTTGAGTAGAGCAAAACAAAAAGAAGAAGAAGGTTGTGGTTGTGTGTGTTTTATTGAAAGCAGAAATAACAAAAATGAAAAATTTTAATATTGTGGCTAATTAAAGTAAAAGAAACACAAAGCTGAAAGGAGAAAAGAAAAATTTTGCAATTTGAAAGCATGTAAATTCGCAGAAGAGAAAGGAAGAAGAGGAGGAGAAGGGGAGAAGAAGGAGAAAGGGAGAGGAAGAAAGAGATATGCACCCCCACACTTAAATCATGCATTGTCCTCAATGTAAAAGAAAGAAAAAAAGAACAAAGGAATCTGAATACTCCCCTGGGGTGTGGTGTGCATGGCATGATCACTTAGGCAGAGGGCTGTTGCAGTGGAATTTCTTCCACCACTTGTACTGCGAATCCTTCAAAGTATGGTTTCAGACGATGCCCATTTACTTTGAAGATTTTCCAGTTTCTATGCTTTTGATGTCTACAGCTCCATATGGGTAGGCATGTTCTACAATGAATGATCCAATCCACCTAGACCGTAGCTTCCCTGGAAACAACTTCAAACGAGAGTCAAAGAGTAAGACTTTATCACCAGCCTCAAATTGTTTTCTGAAAGATGATTGTCATGGGAGGCTTTGGTTTTTGTTTTGTAGTTCTATGAATTCTCATATGCATCTCGTCTTATTTCCTCTAGATCTTGCAGTTGCAACTTACGATGGTGGTCAGCTTCTTTGAGGTCCATGTTGCAATTCTTCACAGCCCAATAGGCTTTGTGCTCAAGTTCAACTGGAAGGTGACAAGCTTTCCTATAGACCAATATGTAGGGAGACATACCTATGGGGGTCTTGTAGGCTGTTCTGTAGGCCCATAGAGCATCTTCTAATCTTGTACTCCAATCCTTTCGGTTTGGGGAGACTGTCTTTTCAAGGATGGCTTTGATTTCTCTATTGGAAACTTCAACTTGCCCATTTGTTTGAGGGTGGTAGGCTGTGGATGTCCTATGTAAGACATTGTGTTTTCTGAGAAGGCTTTCCACTACCCTATTGCAAAAATGGGTCCCTCTATCACTGATGATTGCCTTTGGTACTCCATGTCTGGCAAAGATGTTGGTCTTCACAAAGTCTACTACTGCTTTGGCATCATCGATCTTAGTTGCTCTAGCTTCCACCCATTTGGACACATTGTAACGACCCCAAAATGGACCGTCACCGGCGCTAGGATTCAGGTCAGCTTAAGGCCGCCAGAACCCGTAGCAAGCCTACTATAATCTCTGTGAACCTGTAACTCTCATACATGATCATACATTTTCTGTGAAAATGAAAACTCTTACTCTTCCCCAAAACCGCATAAAACCTTCAGAAAACATAAAAACAAGCTCAGAATCTTCACTTACCTCTTGAAACCAAGAAGATGAACGATCCTAACGTGAAGTTTTGGAGCAACTCTCCTTCAAACTCTCCAACATACACAACTTTGAGTTTTTAGCTTAAAACCTTCAAAATAACATAAAAACTAATCAAACCTTTGCAAGATTTGATAAAAACATGCAACATACTCAAGAAGGACAGAGTCTCACCTCAGAAATCGAAAGGAAGCGGCGTGCCTTATCCTTTCAACCGACTGAGGGCCTTTTATAGGTGGCTGGCCAGACCACCTTCGGCGGCCTATCGTGAAACCGAAAGCCATGCATGTTCGGCGGCCGAACCTCACCTTCGGCGGCCGAACCTGGCTTTTCTGCCTTGGTTCATTTCACTCAAACACTCATTTCCTTAAGCTTTAAAACTTATGAACATATCAAAACAAGATAGAAAAACATAAATTTAACTCTTCTAGAGATTTTCGGCATTCTGGACTCCACCGAAAAGTAGAATTCCAATGCAGGACTCTAGCTGGGTATTACACACATAATCCACTGCAAGGATGATATAAGTGTATCCAAAGGATGGTGGGAATGGGCCCATGAAGTCTATGCCCCAAACATCAAATACCTCACAGACCATGATGGGGTTCTGTGGCATTTGATTTCTTCTGCTCAGATTTCCAGTCTGTTGACACCTAGCACATGACCTACAAAACAGAAAAGCATCTCGAAACATGGTAGGCCAAAATAGGCCACTTTTAAGTATCTTATGAGCAGTTTTCCTTGGACCAAAGTGTCCTCCACAACTATATGAATGACAGAAAGTAAGTACAGAGGCTATTTCTTGATCAGGAATGCATCTCCTTATCATTTGGTCAGCACAATATTTCCACAAATATGGCTCATCCCAAACATAGTATTTGGCATCTTTCTTTATCTTATCTTTAGTGTGCTTTGGCATATCAAAAGGTAAGTTACCTGTGGCCAAGTAGTTTACCATATCTGTGTACCATGGCTCATCAGACTGAGCAAGGAAGATTTGTTCAAGGAGATCATGCTTACTCTCTTCAGAATCTGGAAGGTACTGTTCTGGTCTCGACTGCAAAGGAGGTGGGATGGAAGAGTTTGCTTGCGTTGGATTCTGCTGTGAGAGGTTCGGCGGCCGAAGGTCTTCAGTTTGCAGAGTGAACTGTGGCGATGGATTCGGCGTCCGTAAGTCAGTAAGGTTCGGCGGCCGAAGTTCATCTTCCTTTTGCGCAATGTGTTCCTGAAGTGGTGCAACAGAATGCGTTAATTGATGGTCAGTAGGGTTCGGCAGCCGAAAGTGGGCTATGTTCGGCGGTCGAATGTCTTCTGTTTGCGCAACCTCTATCTGCTGAATGCTGCAGATGGTTTCTTTCAGTTTCTGGTTTCCAGTCCTGCAAAGATCATCATCTAAAATACAATCTTGATTTTCATTAAACACATCTTAGCTCAAACAATCAATAATATCAAGACCATAGACTGGGGACATATCA
This sequence comes from Manihot esculenta, assembly GCF_001659605.2. NCBI lineage: Eukaryota > Viridiplantae > Streptophyta > Magnoliopsida > Malpighiales > Euphorbiaceae > Manihot > Manihot esculenta. The sequence continues at coordinate 34,194,930 of NC_035177.2, read as the reverse complement.
TGTGGGTATTTCATAGCATCATAGACATTGTACTTAATGACTTCCCCTTCAAATTCCATGGTAAGAGTACCATCATGCACATCAATTTTAGTTCTGGCAGTACTCAAGAAAGGACGTCCAAGAAGGATATCAGAATTAGTATTGCAACTATCTTCCTTAGTATCAATCACATAAAAATCAGCAGGGAAGACAAGTTCATCTACTTGGACTAACACATCTTCAAGAACACTTATGGGGTATACCACAGATCTATCAGCTAGTTGTATCACAACTCTTGTTTCTTTTAGTGCACATGCATTTAGAGATTTATAGATGGAGAGAGGCATGACATTAATGGATGCACCAAGATCACACATGGCTTTCTTTATATCAACATTCCCAATTTTACAAGAGATAGCAAACATACCTTTGTCCTTGCATTTGGTAGGGAGTTCTCTTTTAATAACAGCAGTAACTACCTCACCTACACTTACTTTTTCTCTTTCAGCAAGCTTTCTTCTATTTGTGCAAAGCTCTTTCAGAAATTTTGCATACCTTGGGATTTGTTTGACAGCATCTAGAAGTGGTATGTTGATCTCTACTTTTCTAAAAGTCTCAAGGATCTCCTTTTCTTCTTTTTCTTTTTGTGTTCTTTCAAATCTTTTTGGAAAAGGAGGTGGAATGTGAAAACTTACTTTTGGATCAGTCTTGTGCGCAGGAGGTGGTTTAGATTGCATGAGATCTTGTGCAACTTGTGTAGGCTTTGGTGGAGGTTGCTTTTCTTCCTCATATCTTGCATCTTGAAGCTCTTTTCCACTTCTCAAAGTAATAGCACTAACATTTTGTCTGGGATTAGTCTCAGTTTGAGAAGGGAGCTTACCTTGGGATTCAGATCTGCCGATGGATGCAGCCAGTTGGCCTATCTCTTGTCGCATGCCTTACATGGTGTTTACCATTGTTTCCATCATTGTTTGCATAATCTTTTCAAGGTTCTGATTTGGATTTGAAGGTGCTGGTTGGGCTTGATTTCTTTGGTAACTTTGGCAATTCTGATCATTGTTGACCTTTCCATAGCTGAAGTTGGGATGGTCTCTCCAACCTGGATTGTATGTATTGGAATATGGATCATGTCTACGCTGGTTGTTGTACCTTCCCATGCATTTGCTTGCTGGTGGTCTTCTTGGAGTGTAGGACATTGATCAGTTGGATGTCCTACATATAAGCAGATCCCACATGGCCTAGGCGGCTGGGGTGCTTGAATCTATTGCACAACGTCTACGACAACATTTTTTATAACAGATGTTAGCTCAAAAATAGTGGGAAAACTTACCTCATTGGCCCTTTGTAGTTGCTTCTCTTCTCCATACTGCCTAGATGAGGCTGCAAGGGTAGATATCAACTCTTTCATCTCTCTTGGAGTTTTGTCTAGAATGGACCCTCCACAAGCTATATTTATGAGTTTTCTTTCTGATGGGATCAATCCTCCATAGAAGAATTGTATGAGGGCCTTGTCTGACATATCATGTTGTGGACAACTTGTGCAAAGTCTTTCAAACCTTTCCCAATAATCATATAAGTCCTCAGTTTGTTTTTGCCTTATACTAGTGATTTCTCTTATTATGCCAATTGATTTAGATGGTGGGAAGTATTTGTCCAAAAAGGTTTGGACCATATCATCCCAAGAAGTTATAGATCCAGGTGGCAAATAAAATAACCAATCCTTAGCATGGTCATCTAATGAAAAGGGAAAAGTTCTCAATTTAACATGATCTTCAGAGATCCCTTGAGGTCTCATGGATGAACAAATAATATTAAATTCTTTCAAGTGCTTATGTGGATTTTCATTCTCTCTAGAATATGAATCAAACCTGTCTTGAGTTCAAAGGGAACTGTAAGAGGTGGATAGGTGATGCAAAGTGGAGCATAATCACCTATAGGAGTTGCTAACTCCCTCATGGTTCTTTCTCTTTGTGCTTGTGGCCTATTTGCTGGATTTTCTTGGACTATTTGGCCCTGGACAGCATGTCCATCATGGGCAGCAGCTGGTGCTTGAGGTTCTGCCATTGGTGCAAAATTCGGTTGCTGGAGTGAAGGACTTTCGGTGGCCGAATGTTGGGATGGTTCGGCTGCCGAAGGTTGGGCAGAATGTTCTTCAGGCGCAGAGGCTTGCTTTCCTAGCCTTCTGAGGGTGCGTTCAATTTCTGGATCAAAGGGCAGAGTGTCCCTATGCTCAGAGCTGGTCATGAAAGAAAAATAAACAAACAAGTAAAATCAACTCCCCGACAACGGTGCCAATTTTTTACAGTGCGGTTATCGAAGCCAATCAAAAATAACCTTCTTGGTTATCAACAATTTACAACTGCAGATAGTGGTGAAGGATCGAATCCACAGAGAATTGATTACCTATTTATTTTTCTCAATCAAGACCAAGAAAACTAATTGAAAGCACAGTTGGAAGCAAGTGATTGAAAATAGAACAAAGGCAAAGTGCAATAAAGTAAAAAGGGGGGTTTTGAAATTGATTTGATTAACAACTATTGAAAGCAAATAAAACAGTAAGTAATCAAAATAAAACAAGAATTCAATATGAGAAAAGTCTAGTTGAAGATATGGATCCACCTTGGTTGTTTGGATTGATCATTGAAACATGGTTATCTTGATTGAATCAATAGGTTGGTTATGGGGGTGGAAGACGCTTCTCACCACCATGTCTTTCCTTATGAACAAACTGATTAGGGAACGTCCTCTAACCAATTACTAATCAACAAATTGCCAAGGAACGTCCTTGGGCCAAAGGCATCAAAACAATTGCCAATTGCATGAAGAACAAGAAAGATCCAAACCCTAGCTACTCAAACGCATGAGATGTTGCTAGATCATACAATTTCTTGGTTTTTACACCAAGTGTTCTATGGATAGAATATTTCCAGCAATTACGGACTAACAAATATCCTAATCCAACAATCAATTAACTTTGCAATTAAGAATCAAGTGGCCAATTTGATCAAAACAACAAAGCAATCTTAGAATTAAGCATCAAATGCATGAATATTGAATAAAATCAAAGACAATAGTTTATGTTCAGATCTCACAATCCATTAAACAACCTTAGTTTCAACCAAACTTCAACTAGAATAAGGATTTCAGCCACTCATGGCTGAACCAAAATAGAAAAATAGAAGAAAAGAAAGGAAGAAGATGAAGAACCAAAGTGTGGAGAGGCTTGGAGAGCCTTGCTGAATTCTTGAAGGAGAGGTGGATGAAACATGCCTTTTTTTGTGTTCTTGAGGCCTTTAAATAGATGTTGAGAGGCTGCCTAGGGTTTCTTGGATGCCCATGCAACTTTTGGAGGTTGCCCAAAGTGCCCTTGGTCTTATATGTGCATGTGAAGACAAGGGAGGGACATTTAGGTCTTTTAATTGCTGTCCATAGTGTGTCCAAGAAGATTTATGCACTAATGAGGAAGGTGGAGCCTTGATTTGAATTTTGAATGAGCATCACACTAAGTGGAAAACATGTGATCTTCAAGATTTGGCTCATTGAATGAGAAGGATGCTGTTCGGGGGCACTTTTGGCCGCCTAAGATAAGTTTCGGAGGCTGGACTTTCGGCTCTGGACGCAAGGTTCGGCGGCCGAAGGTGCCGCCGAAGGTGCCGCCGAAGGTGGTGGAGTTTCGTCTCTGGACCCGACTTTAGGCCGCCGAAAGTGCTTCCGAAAGTGGGTGACTTTCGGCTTCCGAAAGTGGGTGACTTTCGGCTTCCGAAAGTGCTTTCGAAGGTGACTGATTTTTGGCATTCTTTGGCATTTTTAAGAGCATTTTCTCCAAATTGTTCCTTTACACCTAATATCTGCAAAACATGATTAAAACCACAAAATTAGGTAGAATAGGTATAGATAAACATCAATAAGATCATGATAATGTGGACTAAAATATGCTCTATCAAGTACCATCCGGGTAGGGCAAATGTCGTGGCAGATGCCCTAAGCCGGAAATCACTTGGCAGTTTGTCCCATATCACAGTAGAGAGGAGACCGGTGGTGAAGGAGTTCTACAAGCTCGTTAAAGAAGGGCTACAGTTAGAGTTATCTGGTACAGGTGCTTTGATAGCTCAGATGAGAGTTACACCCGTGTTTCTAGAGCAGGTGGCTCAGAAACAGCATGAGGACCCAGAGTTGGTCAAAATTGCTAGGACTGTTCAGTCAGGCAAGAGTGATGAGTTCAGATTCAACGACAAAGGGATCCTCCGCTACGAGAACAGGTTATGTGTACCAGATGACATAAGTCTGAAAGGAGACATTATGAGGGAAGCTCATACTACCAGGTATAGTGTTCACCCTAGAGCCACCAAGATGTATCAGGATCTGAAAAGAGTTTATTGGTGGCCAGCTATGAAGAGGGAAGTGGCACAGTTTGTGTCAGTCTACGAGGTATGTCAGAGGGTGAAGCTGGAACATCAGAAGCCGGCTGGAATGCTTAACCCACTACCGATTCCAGAGTGGAAATGGGAGAATATAGCTATGGATTTTGTGGTGGGGTTACCTGCATCGTCCAATAGACTAGACTTCATATGGGTGATTGTGGACAGACTGACCAAATCTGTTCACTTCATCCCTGTTAGGAGTAGCTACTCTGTGGATAAGCTAGCGCAGGTATATGTTGATGAAGTTGTTAGACTGCATGGGGCTCCCGTTTCTATAGTGTCAGATAGGGGACCCCAGTTCACCTCCAGATTTTGGCGGAGTCTGTAGGATGCTATGGGCACAAGGTTGGAATTTAGCACTGCTTTCCATCCACAGACTGACGGACAGTCAGAGAGGACCATCCAGACTATAGAGGATATGCTCAGAATGTGTGTGCTAGATTTTGGCAGTTCTTGGAGGCAGCATCTACCCTTGGTGGAGTTTGCCTACAATAACAGCTATCATGCTAGCATAGGGATGGCTCCATATGAAGCTCTTTATGGGAGGAAGTGCAGGTCACCTATTTGCTGGGAGGAAGTTGGAGAGAGGTCCTTGGCAGGGCCTGAGTTAGTAGAGATTACCAACAGAATAGTGCCCATTATCAGAGAGAGACTCAAAACTGTTGTTAGTCAGCAGAAGAGCTATGCAGATGTCCGCAGGAAGCATATAGAGTTCCAGGAGGGAGATCTGGTATTGCTTAAGGTGTCTCCAATGAAAGGGGTGGTTCATTTTGGGAAGAAAGGTAAGCTAGCTCCACGGTACATTGGACCCTTTGAGATCTTGCAGAAGGTCGGGAATGTGTCGTACAAGTTAGATTTACCTGCTTCTATGGAAAGAATCCATCCAGTTTTCCATTTTTCCATGTTACGAAAGTTTGTGTCAGATCCGGGTAAAGTTCTTAGTGAACCAGATGTAGAGATCCTAGGAGATCTCACTTATGTAGAGCAGCCAGTGCGGATCATAGACACTCAGATCAGAAAGTTGAGAAACAAGGAGATCCCGATGGTGAAAGTCCTTTGGAACCACCATAATATAGAAGAATGTACTTAGGAGACGCGGGAATCTATGCTCCAGCAATACCCCTACCTCTTTTAAGGTTAGAGTTATGTTTTGTTTTATGTGTTTTATGTTATGCTTATAGTATGCATGTGATAGATGAGGAACATTCGGGGACGAATGTTCTTAAGGGTGGGAGACTCGGCTAGACCCCGGCATCAGAATTCCTACTTTCCGGCGGAATCTCCGTTGGAATCCGGGATTTGCGGATGTCGGAGCATTCCAGAAGGGTAAAGCAGAGGTTTTGCAAAATGTTTTTGCATGATTTTATGGTTTTGGTCAAGAAAATTGAGTTTTGAAAAGAAAAAGACCAAGGAGGCATTTGCCAGGTTCGGCCGCCGAAAGTGGCATCCTTTTGCTATCGCCGAATCCCCACTTCGGCTGCCGAACGTGGTGGAGTTGTGGAAGCAGCTTTGGCCGCCGAAGGAGGTTTGGCCGGCCACCTATAAAAGGTCCTTTGACCAGAAATGGAGTGTGTTTTCTCTCTCTTTTCGGGCAAAGGTGGGTTTTTGTCCTCCTTTGGATGATTTCATGTTTTCTTTCAAATCTTGCAAGTTTTAATGAGTTTTTACTTTGGTTTTGAAGTTTTTGAGCATAGAAGGCAAAGCTTAGAGACTTGGAGATTTTGGATCGTTTTCCTCTACATCTCTGAGTTAGGACCATCAATCCTCTCGATCTTCAAGAGGTAAGCATGGATTCTCACCTCCCCTTATGTTTTAAGCATGTTTTAAAGGGTTTAAGAGAGTTTTATGGCATGATTAGAGTAGATCTAGAAGTTGGAGTATATGTTGAACATATGCTATATGAGATGCCATGATGTTGTTGTTAGGGTTTAAACTAGTTTTTAGGCCCCTATATACATGGAAAAGGGTATATGTATGTTTTAGAGAAGTTGTATGCATGATATGGGTGTGACTCGCGGTTGTCGAAGCCGGTCAAAAATAACCTTTCTTGGTTATCAACAATTTACAACTGCAGATAGTGGTGAAAGGATCAAATCCACAGAGAATTGAGAACTCACCTATTTCTCTTTTTATGACCAAGAAAATAAACTGGGACAATAATAAACTAAAAATGAGATAAAAACTGAAAGCGAGATCAAACGAGATAAACTGAAATTGGGATAAAAAACTGTCAACAAAATAATATGGGGGTTTGAGATTGATTGTAGTAAACTAATAATGAGAATAATAATGGAAAGCAAATAATTAAATAAAAAGTAATCAATAATGAGAAAGCTCTAGTTGAAGTATTGGATCCACTTTAGTTGTTGGGATTGATCACAGACACTTTGTTCTTTTGGGTTGATCCAATAGATTAGTTATGGAGATGGAAGATGCTTCTCACCACCATTATCTCTCCTTATGATTAAACCAATTAGGGAACGTCCTCTAATTAATTACTAATTAACAAATGGCCAAGGAACGTCCTTGGGCCTTAGTCATCAAAACAATTGTCAATTGCATTAAGAAATAGAGAGATCCAATCCTAGCTACCCAAACGTATGAGATAACGCTAGATCATACAATTTCCTTGGGTTTTATCCCAAGTGTTCTCATGTAAGAATAATCTAAGCAATTACGGACTTAAATTATTCAAACTAACAAATAATTATTTTGCAATAAAAAATCAACGTAGATCTCAATAACAAAATAATATGAAAATTAAATATGAAATTGCATGAATATTGAATTCCCAAAAGTTAAACAATATTTGATCAAGTCTCACAACCCATTAAACAACTAAAACTTCAACCAATATTCAACTAGATGAAAAGAAATCAGCCACTCATTGACTGATTTAAAAATAGAAAAATAAAAAATAAAAGGGAAAGGAAGAAAAGAACCGAAGAAATTCTGCCTTGCGCCGGACTGCGGAATTGCCGAGAGGAGAAATTGTTGTTGAATTGTTCATTGAAGAGCCTTTAAATAGGTGCAGAGGAGCGCCCTAATTAGGAATTGCTGGCCACGTGAGGGAGTGGATCGAGTGCGCGAGTGGTCCACGTGAAACGCCTGGGCTGTCCGTGGAAGGTGCCCAAGTGCGGGAGTTTGGAGTGCTGGCCATATGCACGAGCGGGCTGGAGTTGAAGCGGGCCCATGTGCATGTGTTGGTTGCGTGAATTGATGAAGTGGGAGTATGGTCCACGGTGCATGTACGGGAATTGGTTCCCGTGAAGTGCTTGGGCTGTCCATGTGCAAGAGCGGAGAGGGCCCAAGTGCGGGAATGGGCTGATCCATAAGCAGGCCCAAAAGCCAAGTTGCTTGATGTGGATCCAATTTGACAGGCTTGATCTTTTTTGCTCCAATAAGGCAGTTTTAGGGGGATTTTCTCCAAATAGTCCTTTTACACCATTTTCTGCAAAATAATATTAAAAGCACTAAATTGAGCAGAAATCATGTAAATATTCATCAATAATATTAATATAAAATGGACTAAATTATGCTCTATCAAATACCCCCACACTTAGCCTTTTGCTTGTCCTCAAGCAAATAAACATAGTCAAATAAGCTTTCTTTGCTCTAGATCCTTATTACCACTTTTAGCTCTTACTCTAAACACCTATTTTGAATCATTGTAGTGAAGAATATATGCATGAAGATTACTCACCTTCTTTCCTCGTTTCCCTTTACTTAACATGGCTAGGATTTGTTTTCCTCAAGAGAGACCATACATGCACATTTTTGTTAAGACTTTTTTCTAGCTTCCAGAGTGACTTGCCCTTACCTTGAAGTACTTTATTCAGACTTTTGCACTTTAGATCTTGCTTGGAAAGGTTACCAACCTATTTTTGATGTACACTTTTGGATTTTTCAGTTGGTCACCTATCCAAGTGGCTAGTAGCCTTGTTCATAGTCTTTTGACTATTGGAACAGTTTTTGAATTTGTGCTTTTGAGGACTTTGTCTTTGCTGAATTTTCTTTCTCTCAATGATTTGGGCAAATCAACACCAATTGCTAAATCAAGTCATGTTAAGTTTATTCATACAATTTCAATTTATTCTCATCAATTGAGGGTCATCGATATATTTTTCACCATGGTAAGCTCCAAGATTCAATTCAAAAAGGCAATTCTCAAACATGAATATAACTCACTGCAATTGATTCAACATAAGTTTAAAGAGTCATCACATCAATGGGGTCATGGAAAGAAAAGCTCATCCAACATAGTTCATCAGATTGAGTAAAGCATCTCAAAACTGAAACAAAATAAATAAAAAAAATTGTGGCTAAATGTATGTGTTATTGAAAGCAAAAATGAAAAAAATTTCAACTAATGCAAGAAAACTAAAAATCAAAGCAAGAATAAACTCAAAAAGTAAAAATTCAGAAATATGCACCCCCACACCTAAATCATGCATTGTCCTCAATGTATAAGAAACATAAAAGAACAAAGAAAACTGAGTACTCCCCTGGGTGTGGTGTGCATGGTGCGATCCACTTGATCAAGGCTTAAGTAATTGGGGAAGGAAAAAGCGTCCCAACTGTATTGAGCAAAAAGTGTAGCACTCCTTTTGATTTGGTCATAGCCCATTCTATTTTTTCCATGTACTCATGAAGTAACATAATTAGCTTGTCCTCTTTCAGATGAGGTGTGCCTCTAGCCCTTATGTTTGCATTTTTGAGATGATTGGGTAGCACTTTGAATTCTAATTCATGTTTCTCCATGGCTAGCTGCAATTTAGTACTAAATTCAGGCAAAACAAACTCTACTTTATCTGGAGGTTTAGGAAGGCATTGACCCGCATGGTCCTTTGGTTTAGGTGCTTGGACTACCATTTGTTCCTTGTGAGCATGGGTTGTTTGCGTTGGAAGGCTGAAAGGAGTTTCAGATCGTTCCTTCTGCGCAAAATCTGACTGAAAGGGGGTTGAAGAGTAGTCGAATTCGGCGGCCAAAAGATGGCTGAGTTCGGCGGCCGAAGGATGGTTTCAGTTTGCGATGGGAGCTGAGGTGAAAGGTTCGGCGGCCGAAAAGTCATGGCTTCAATTTGCGCAAGTCTTTCCTGAAGTGGTGCGATAGAGCTCTCTTCAGTCTGTGCTTGGCTGCAGTTCACCTGTTTGATGCAACAGTCAGTTTCTTTCAATTCTGGCTCTTTCTGAGTCTCTTCCCTGCAAAGATCATCATTTAGTATATTATCTTGATTTACATAAAAAAACATTTTCACTCAAACAATCAATGATATCTAAATTATCAACAGGCTCTGTTTGATCAGTTTGTTTGAGCTGGTGCCTCTTCAGCAGCTTGTTCTTGTACTTGCCAACTTTCATCTTCATCCTCCACATCTTGAAGCTCTTGCTCTCTTCTCAACATGGATGCAGGCAGCTGTCCTATTTCCTGTCGCAGGCTTTGCATGGAACTTACCATTGTTTCCATCATTGTTTCCATCATCTTTTCAAGGTGCTGATTTGGATTTGAAGGTTCTGGTTGGGCTTGATATCCTTGATAATCCTAGTAGTTGTTAGCCTCAGCATAGCCATAGTTCGGTTGGTCTCCCCAATATGGATTGTATGTGTCATGGTAGGGATCATGTCTTGGTTATTCATAGAATCCTCCATATGCATGAACTGGTTGGTCATCCTCATAAAGTGTAGGACATTGGGACGTTAGATGTCCCACATATCCACAGATCCTACATGGTTGAGACTGCTGAAGTCGTCGCTCCTGTAGAGCTATGACATAGCTTTCCACAATAGAGGTTAGGTCAGGAATTTGAGAAGGGGAATTATATGTACTTATCTCATCCATGAATCAATCCTGCGATGGTTTGGTGCGATTCTGGAGGTCCTCAAGCATGATCTGCGATGGTGTGCTCTCCCTTTTTTTATTTATTTTTTTTATTATTATTCAAATCTGGTCATGAAAAAGAATAAACAAGTTAAATCAACTCCCCGGCAACGGCATCAATTTTTGACTCGCGGTTGTCGAAACCGGTCAAAAATAACCTTTCTTGGTTATCAACAATTTACAACTGCAGATAGTGGTGAAAGGATCGAATCCACAGAGAATTGAGAACTCACATATTTCTCTTTTTATGACTAAGAAAATAAACTGGGACAATAATAAACTAAAAATGAGATAAAAACTGAAAGCGGGATCAAACGAGATAAACTGAAATTTGAATCAAACGAGATAAACTGAAATTGGGATAAAAAAACTGTCAACAAAATAACATGGGGGTTTGAGATTGATTGTAGTAAACTAATAATGAGAATAATAATGGAAAGCAAATAATTAAATAAAAAGTAATCAATAATGAGAAAGCTCTAGTTGAAGTATTGGATCCACTTTAGTTGTTGGAATTGATCACAGACACTTTGTTCTTTTGGGTTGATCCAATAGATTAGTTATGGAGATGGAAGACGCTTCTCACCACCATTATCTCTCCTTATGATTAAACCAGTTAGGGAACGTTCTCTAATTAATTACTAATTAACAAATTGCCAAGGAACGTCCTTGGGCCTTAGACATCAAAACAATTGTCAATTGCATTAAGAAATAGAGAGATCAAATCCTAGCTACCCAAACGTATGAGATAACGCTAGATCATACAATTTCCTTGGGTTTTATCCCAAGTGTTCTCATGTAAGAATAATCTAAGCAATTACGGACTTAAATTATTCAAACTAACAAATAATTATTTTGCAATAAAAAATCAACGTAAATCTCAATAACAAAATAATATGAAAATTAAATATGAATTTGCATGAATATTGAATTCCCAAAAGTTAAACAATATTTGATCAAGTCTCACAACCCATTAAACAACTAAAGTTTCAACCAATATTCAACTAGATGAAAAGAAATCAGCCACTCATTGGCTGATTTAAAAACAGAAAAATAAAAAATAAAAGGGAAAGGAAGAAAAGAACCGAAGAAATTCTGCCTTGCGCCGAACTGCGGAATTGCCGAGAGGAGAAATTGTTGTTGAATTGTTCACTGAAGAGCCTTTAAATAGGTGCAGAGGAGCGCCCTAATTAGGAATTGTTGGCCACGTGAGGGAGTGGATCGAGTGCGCGATTGGTCCACGTGAAACGCCTGGGCTGTCCGTGGAAGGTGCCCAAGTGCGGGAGTTTGGAGTGCTGGCCATGTGCACGAGCGGGCTGGAGTTGAAGCGGGCCCATGTGCATGTGTCGGTTGCGTGAATTGATGAAGTGGGAGTGTGGTCCACAGTGCATGTGCGGGAATTGGTCCGCATGAAGTGCTTGGGCTGTCCATGTGCAAGAGCGAAGAGGGCCCAAGTGCGGGAATGGGCTGATCCATAAGCAAGCCCAAAAGCCAAGTTGCTTGATGTGGATCCAATTTGACTGGCTTGCTCTTTTTTGCTCCAATAAGGCAATTTTAGGAGGATTTTCTCCAAATAGTCCTTTTACACCATTTTCTGCATAATAATATTAAAAGCACTAAATTGAGCAGAAATCATGTAAATATTCATCAATAATATTAATATAAAATGGACTAAATTATACTCTATCAGGGTATTTAGAGAGGTTTGGGAGGCTGAAAACTTGAGTTTGGATCAGGTTCTGCCTTTCTGGAGAACCCAGGTTCGGCCGCCAAACCCCTTGTGGAGGCTGTTTTGGCCGCCTAAATTTGCCCCCAAAAGTTTGGACTTTCGGCTCTGAAGGGGAGTTTCAGCCGCCGAAGGTGGGTGACTTTCGTCTCTGGAAGGACTTTCGGCCGCCGAACCCGCGCCTGAAAGTGTCTGACTTTCGGATCTGGAGGGGCCTTCGGCCGCCTAACCTACCGCCGAAAGACCCTTGTCCAACCTTCCTTTGCCCATTTTTCCATGCATGTTTATGATGTTTTAGGGGGTTTTTGGAAAGATATTCAGAGCTATGTTAGAGTATGTTCGGTCCCTCATTTGAGTCCATCCTTGTAGGTTCGGACCCGAGGAACCAAGGAGGCCCACAGAGTTAGTTGATACAGAGACTGTTCAGCAGTTGCTAGAGGTGAGTGGAACAGAACTATATTTTAAATTAATGAAAGTTTTTAGCATGATTCATGCATCATAAATATCATGTTTATGTTAGTGTGTATTGCATTAGTGTTTACGAAGATGACGCATTGCATTATGTATTGTGGATGTGGATGGACAACAGGACGACCCTTTAGCCCTCTGATTATTATTTCCATGTAACAGAAGTCCTGAGGAGCCCCACTGAGGGCCGGGTGATAGAGCATAATTTAGTCCATTTTATATTAATATTATTAATAAATATTTACATGATTTCTGCTTAATTTAGTGCTTTTAATATTATTTTGTAGAAAATGGTGTAAAAGGACATTTTGGAGAAAATCTCCCTAAAACTGCCTTATTTGGAACAAAAGAGAGCAAGCCTGTCAAGTTGGATTCAAAACAAGCACCTGGACAGCCCATTCTCGCCATTTCCGCACATGGACAGCCCACTTCACGTGGACCAAGCCCGCACTTGGGCAGCCCACTCTTGCGAAGCTCACACACGGGACCAACGCGCTCCACCGTGGACTAAGCACGTGAACCACTGACGCTTCACATGGCCCGCAAATTCTCCTGCACATTCACGAACATGGCCAGCAATTCTCACGTGGGCCCGCCATTGCAATCTCCATTCACCGTGGACCAAAGCCACTTCAACATGACCAGCACTCCACACGTGGCAATCCACTCTTGCAAAGCAACCCACGCACACGGGCCCGCCCAAGGCACGCTCCCACTTCACGCACAATCACTTGCAACATGGGCCGCGCTTCATCACTTTACCGTGGACCGCACATGGGACAGCAACTCACGTGAAAGCAATTTCCAAATTAGTGCATCTCTCCAGCTCTATTTAAAGAGCTTTAAGCGGCCAGACATTGATCATACAATTCCAATTCGGCAGATTCCACAAGTAAGAATTCGGTTCTTCTTTTTTTTCTTTTTTATTTTATTTTTCTGTTTTTAATTCAGCCAATGAGTGGCTGATTTCTTTAATCTAGTTGGATATTGGTTGAAGTTTTAATTGTTTAATGGATTGTGAGACTTGATCAAATATTGTTTAACTTTTGGGGTTTAATATTCATGCAATTTTATATTTAATTTTTATATTATTTTGTTATTGAGATCTACGTTGATTTTTTATTGCAAAATAATTATTTGTTAGTTTGAATAATTTAAGTCCGTAATTGCTTAGATTATTCTTACATGAGAACACTTGAGATAAAATCCAAGGAAATCGCATGATCTAGCGTTATCTCCATACGTTTGGGTAGTTAGGATTGGATCTCTCTATTTCTTAATGCAATTGACAATTGTTTTGATGTCTAAGACCCAAGGACGTTCCTTGGCAATTTGTTAATTAGTAATTAATTAGAGGACGTTTCCTAATTAATTTAATAATAAAGAGAGATAATGGTGGTGAGAAGCGTCTTCCATCTCCATAACTAATCTATTGAATCAACCCAAAAGAACAAAGTGTCTGTGATCAATTCCAACAATTAAAGTGGATCCAATACTTCAACTAGAGTTTTCTCATTATTGATTATTTTTTATTTAATTATTTGCTTTCCATTATTTTTCTCATTATTAGTTTACTACAATCAATCTCAAATCCCCCCTGTTATTTTGTAGACAGTTTTGATCCCAGTTTTCAGTTTATCTCATTTGATCCCACTTTCAATTTTTTATCTCATTTTTAGTTTATTATTGTTCCAGTTTATTTTCTTGGTCATAAAAAGAGAAATAGGTGAGTTCTCAATTCCCTGTGAATTCGATCTTTTCACCACTATCTGCAATTGCAAAATTGTTGATAACCAGAAAGGTTATTTTTGACCGGCTTCGACAACCGCGAGTCAAAAATTGGCGCCGTTGCTAGGGAATTGATTTCACTCATTTATTTTCTTTCAGGACCAGATATGAATTGATTTTATTAATTTATTTTTCTTTCAGGACCAGATCTTGACACGCGTTGGGGAGAATACACAACCCGGAATCCGCGGATACTCATCCTGCGCAACCCGGATCTGCGCAGAAACAATCTCCATCGCATCACACTCTTTTTCTCCACCCCATCGCAAGATCTGAACATAAAAAAAAAAAAAAAAAAAAAATTAGAAACTCACCAAAGGCACAGTCACCATCGCAGATCTGAATCATGGCTAAGGTAAGTACATCTGTTCGCTGTTCTCAACTTTCTAAACTAATCTCTGCTGTGAGAATTTTTGTTATAGGCCAAGCTGAACAAGCCCAACCAATACCTCAAGGTTTCAATACTGATCTTTATGAGAAATTAAAGGCTTTGCAACATCTTCAACACGAAGTAGATCAAATGGCCCAACAAGCACTTGCATTTGAAGGATTCTATGAACAGTCAAGACATGATCCACACTATAACACATACAGTCCAGGTTGGAGAGACTATCCAGACTTCAGTTATGCAGAGGCTAACAACTACCAGGATTATCAAAGATATCAAGCCCAACCAGAACCTCAAAGTTCCAATCTTGATGAGATTATGAAGACTTTGCTAAGTATCCAATAGCAACAGGATCAATTGAACAAATTATTGAATGCAACCATGTTAAGAAGAGAGGAAGAGCTTCAAGATGTATGGGATGATGATGAAAGTTGGCAAGTCCAACAACAAGTTGCTAAAGAGACCCAACCAGAAAACTGTTTGTCCCAACAAACTGGTCAAACAGAACCTGCTGAAAGTTTAGATATCATTGATTTTATGAGCCAAGAAAATTTTTATGTAGATCAAGATGATATGCTAAACAATGATTTTTGCAGGGAAGAGAACCAGAAAGAGCCAGAATTGAAAGAAACTAACTGTTGCATCCAACAGGTGAACTGCAGCCAAGCACAGACTGAAGAGAGCTATGTCGCACCTCTTCAGGAGAATTCGCAGATGAACCTTGCGCAATCTGAAACACCTTCAGGCGCACCTTTTCAGCTTCCAACACAGGCCAATCCTCTCCTTCAAATAGGTCTTGCGCAGAAGGAGGCCCCTAGATCCAGTTCTGCCAAAAACCTTGCGCAGGACAGTCCTGCAACACTTCCAGTTGCACCACTTCAGCTTCCATCACATGAAACTCCTTCCATCCTTCCATTGCAGACCAATCTTGTACAGCAGGAGCAATCTGAAACTTCTTTCAGCCTTCCAACGCGAACAGTCCTTGCTCACAAGGAACAAATGGTGTTCCAAGCACCTAAACCAAAGGACCATGCGGATCAATGCCTTCCCAAACCTCCGGATAAGGTAGAGTTTGTTTTACCTGAACTTAATGCTAAATTACAGCTACACATGGAGAAACATGAATTGGAGTTCAAAGTGCTTCCCAATCATCTCAAAAATGCAAACATAAGAGCTAGAGGCACACCTCATCTGAAAGAGGAGAAGCTAATCATGCTACTTCATGAGTACATGAAAAAAATAGGATGGGCTATGACCAAATCAAAAGGAGTGCTACACTTTTTGCTCAATGCAGTTGGGACTCTTTTTCCTTCTCCAATTACTTAAGCCTTGATCAAGTGGATCACACCATGCACACCACACCCAGGGGAGTACTCGGTTTCCTTTGTTTTTTTATATTTCTTAGACATTGAGGACAATGCATGATTTAAGTGTGGAGGTGCATATTTCTGAATTTTTACTTTTTGAGTTTATTTTTGCTCTGATTTTTAGTTTGCTTGCATCAGTTGAATTTTTTTTATTTATTTTTGCTTTCAATAACACACACAGATAGCCACAGTTTTTTTTATTTATTTTGTTTCCGTTTTTGAAATGCTTTACTCAAACTGATAAACTATGTTGGATGAGCTTTTCTTTCCATGACCCCATTGATGTGATAACTCTTTAAACTTATGTTGAATCAATTGCAGTGAGTTATATTCATGCTTGAGAATTACCTTTTGAATTGAATCTTTGAGTTTGCCATGGTGAAAAATATATTGATGACACTCATTAGAGAGAATAAATTGAAAGTTGTGTGAATAAACTTAACATGACTTGATTTAGCAATTGGTGTTGATTTGCCCAAATCATTGAGAGAAATAAATTCACAAAGGCTTAGACTTCAAAAGCACAAATTGAAAACTGTTCCAATGGTCAAAAGACTATGAACAGAGCTAGTAGCCACTTGGATAGGTGACCAACTGAGTAACTGGGGGTGGGTATCACAAATATGTACCTTCACGTCAAAAGGTTGGTGACTTGTTCAAGCAAAATTAAAAGTGCAAAAAGCTGAATAAAGTACTTCAAGGTAAGGGCAAGTCACTCTGAAAGCTAGAAAAAGTCTTATCTGAACAATTAATATGTGCATGTATGATCTCTCTTGAGTAAAACAAATCCTAACCATGGTAAGCAAAGGGAAACAAGGAAAGAAGGTGAGTAATCTTCATGCATATATTCTGCACTGCAATGACTCAAAATAGGGGTCTAGAGTAAGAGTTTAAGTGGAAATAAGGATCTAGAGTGAGAAAACTTGTTTGACTATGTTTATTTGCTTGAGGACAAGCAAAAGATTAAGTGTGGGGGTATTTGATAGAGCATAATTTAGTCCATTTTATATTAATATTATTAATGAATATTTACATGATTTTTGCTTAAGTTAGTGGTTTTAATATTATTTTGCAGAAAATGGTGTAAAAGGATATTTTGGAGAAAATTTCCCTAAAACTGCCTTATTTGGAACAAAAGAGAGCAAGTCTGTCAAGTTGGATTCAAAACAAGCACCTGGACAGCCCATTCCCGCCATTTCCGCACATGGACAGCCCACTTCACGTGGACCAAGCCTGCACTTGGGCAGCCCACTCTTGCGAAGCTCACACACGGGACCAACGCGCTCCACCGTAGACTAAGCACGTGAACCACTGACGCTTCACATGGCCCGCAAATTCTCTTGCACATTCACGAACATGGCCAGCAATTCTCACGTGGGCCCGCCATTGCAATCTCCATTCACCGTGGACCAAAGCCACTTCAACATGACCAGCACACCACACGTGGCAGTCCACTCTTGCAAAGCAACCCACGCACAAGGGCCCGCCCAAGGCACGCTCCCACTTCACGCACAATCACTTGCAACATGGGCCGCGCTTCATCACTTTACCGTGGACCGCACATGGGATAGCAACTCACGTGAAAGCAATTTCCAAATTAGTGCATCTCTCCAGCTCTATTTAAAGAGCTTTAAGCGGCCAGACATTGATCATACAATTCCAATTCGGCAGATTCCGCAAGAAAGAATTCGGTTCTTCTTTTCTTTTTTTCTTTTTTATTTTATTTTTCTGTTTTTAATTCAGCCAATGAGTGGCTGATTTCTTTAATCTAGTTGGATATTGGTTGAAACTTTAGTTGTTTAATGGGTTGTGAAACTTGATCAAATATTGTTTAACTTTTGGGGGTTTAATATTCATGCAATTTCATATTTAATTTTCATATTATTTTGTTATTGAGATCTACGTCGATTTTTTATTGCAAAATAATTATTTTTTAGTTTGAATAATTTAAGTCTGTAATTGCTTAGATTATTCTTACATGAGAACACTTGGGATAAAACCCAAGGAAATCGCATGATCTAGCGTTATCTCCATACGTTTGGGTAGTTAGGATTGGATCTCTCTATTTCTTAATGCAATTGACAATTGTTTTGATGCCTAAGGCCCAAGGACGTTCCTTGGCAATTTGTTAATTAGTAATTAATTAGAGGACGTTTCCTAATTAATTTAATAATAAGGAGAGATAATGGTGGTGAGAAGCGTCTTCCATCTCCATAACTAATCTATTGAATCAACCCAAAAGAACAAAGTGTCTGTGATCAATCCCAACAACTAAAGTGGATCCAATACTTCAGAGTTTTCTCATTATTGATTATTTTTTATTTAATTATTTGCTTTCCATTATTTTTCTCATTATTAGTTTACTACAATCAATCTCAAACCCCCTTGTTATTTTGTTGGCAGTTTTGATCCCAATTTTCAGTTTATCTCATTTGATCCCACTTTCAGTTTTTTTATCTCATTTTTAGTTTATTATTGTTCCAGTTTATTTTCTTGGTCATAAAAAGAGAAATAGGTGAGTTCTCAATTCCTTGTGGATTCGATCCTTTCACCACTATCTGCAGTTGTAAAATTGTTGATAACCAGAAAGGTTATTTTTGACCGGCTTCGACAATCGCGAGTCACCGGGCACAGAGTTTATTGTATGTAACAGAAGTCCTGAGGAGCTCCTTTGAGGGCCGGGCACAGAGCAAAGGGATTTTTGGGTCAGTCCATCCGTGATGTGATTTACTTGTGATGTGACGCATTTCATGATAGCATGTTTTATTAAATCTTTTATTGTTCAGCTCACTGGGCTCTAGTAGCTCACCCCTCTCCCTAACCCGCATGTTTTCAGGGCCATAGAGAAGATAGAGTATCAGTAAGGGTAAAGTTTATGTAATAGTTGAATAGTGGACATGATGTAAAGTAAAGTTATGTAATGAAAAGAGATAATGTAAAGTGTATTGAGTATAGTATTGTGCTTGGCCCTAGAGTATGTTTAATCCCTTTTGTACATGATCATTATATGATGTTTTATGATGATAACCAAGCTTGATATATGTAATGATGACCCATCTAGAGCATTTGATAAGGACTCTAGTATGGGGTTGAAACGACCCGGAAACCGAACTGCTACCGGCGCTAGGATCCAGATCGGCTTAAGGCTGCCGGGACCCGTAGCAAGCCTAATATACATCCTATCACCTGGTCAAATCCCATACATGATCAAACAGTTCCATAAAAACTTTTAAACTTTACAACTACCAAGCTTAACCTGAGCATGCCCTATGTCAGAAAAACATAGAATCATTCATTAGAGCCCTCAACAAATGCTCTAGATGGGTCAGCACTACATAAAATAAAGCTTGGTTATCATTCATTTTCTTAACATTAAACAATCAATGAGGATCATGCATAACAAGGGATTAACCAAGCCTTAGGGCCAAGCACAATACTACTCCATAAACATAACTCTACTATACATTACATAACATTCCTTTAATTTACATCATGTCCACTAACTCTATTACAAACACTTCTATTACAAAACACAACCTCATGCTGACTCTGACTTCCCATAGTTAACTTTGGCCCTGCAAAACTGGGGTTAGGGGAAAGGGGTGAGCTAAAAAGCCCAGTGAGTAGAAACAATAAAAACAGTTCATTAATTACATGCTTTCATGAAATGCGTCACAGCACAAACAATTCACATCACGGATTGGACATGACCTCAAAACTCCCTTTGTCGGTGCCCGGCCCCCAAAGGAGCTCACACAGGACTTTCAATCATATAACATGGTGCCCGACCCTAAAAGGGCTCACACAAGACTTATCCAAACATAGTGCCAGGCCCCCCTAAAGGAGCTCACACAGGACTTTCAATCATGACAGATCTATGGGCTATTGAAGTCGCCTTGGTCCATCCACATCAACAGTAAATAATGCAATGCGTCATATTCGTGAAACTAGTGCAATCAACCTATTATATATGAACATGATGCATGAATATGCTTTAGGCATTTGATTTCTTAAAACAAAAGATTAGTTTAGTTCTACTCACCTCTGGCAGACGCTGGACTGACTCTGCAACAGCTAACACTGCTGGCCTCCTCGGTCCCTCGGATCCGATCCTACACAGGTGGACTCGAATGAGGTGCCAAACACACTTTATCATAACTCTAAACAACTCAAAAACAACTCCCCAAAAACCCCCCGAAAACATCACCAAAGCATGCATAGAAAACACCCAAGAAAAGGCTAGACAGGGCACTTTCGGCGGCAGGTTCGGCGGCCGAAAGTCCCTTCAGAGCCGAAACTCATGCATGTTCGGCGGCACCTTCGGCGGCCGAATCTCCCCTCCAGAGCCGAAAGTCCACACTTTCGGGGGCAAGGTTCGGCAGCCAAAACAAGCCACCACAGACAGGTTCGGAGGCCGAAATCTCCTTCGGCGGCCGAACCTGAGTTCATCCAGAACTCAGCCTCACATGCATACAAGCCTTCCAAAGCTTCTAAACACCCAGAACATGCATCCAACCTCTTAAAAACATGCATAAACCCTTAACCATGCATAAAGGAGCTTAAGACACACCTAAACTCCAACAAGCAACACAAAAAGCATACATAGGCATAAAGGGTACATAAACCCTCTCATGCACAACCATGCAACTCATGCATCAAAACCCTCATAACCCTTCATTAAACTCACTTAAAACATCATAAAACATAAGGATCTACACTTACCTCTTGAAGAATGAGAGGTGGTGCGATCCCAAACTTGAAGATATGGAGAATCCAAACTCTAAAAGTCCCCAAACTCTAAAACTTTACTCAAAGCTCAAAACCTTCAAAACCAAGGATGAAACTCATGAAAACTTGAGGGATTTGGAAAAAGAACTTGAAATCTACCAAAGGAGAACATGAACTCACATATGCCCAAAAAGAGAGAGAAAACTCCCCCATTTTCCGGTCAAGGGGCCTTTTATAGCTGCACCCGCAACACCCCCATGTTCGGCGGCCTAACTTGAGGTTCGGCGGCCGAACCTGGTTTGTTCCATCAAAGCCTTCGGAGGCCTAAAGCGCTCCCGAAACAGCCTCATGTTCGGCGGCCGAACCTGGCAAATGCCTCCTTGGTCTTTTCTTTTAAAAACTCCATTTTATTTTCATTTAAAATTATGAAATTATGTGAAAACATTTTGAAAAACCTCTGTTTAACCCTTCTAGAAGGCTTCGATATCCAAGATTCCACCGGACGGTAGGAATTCCGATGCCTGATTCTAGCCGGGTATTACAGGGGTTTTATGTTTACAGAGATAGTGCATGCACAGGTCAAGCTTGGTAAATGAAAAAGTTCAAAAATTTTATGGGAATGTATGATCATGTATGGGATTTATCAGGTACACAGAGTGCATAGTAGGCTTGCTATGGGTTTCGGCGACCTTAAGTCGACCTGAATCCTAGCGCCGGTAGCGGTCTGGTTTTCGGGTCGTTACACCAGCAGGAAGCAAATCAGGCACCTAAAGACGCAGCCCCCAACCAGACAGTAGAGGCACGTCTGAGCAGAATTGAGGATAGAATGCAAAATATGAAGCACCTGCTGCAACTGTTGGTGGACAATCTCCTGCCCACACACCATGACAGACAGTGATTTGGCTGAGTGATTTGCCCAAATCACTGGCCAAATCACCCACAGGCCAGGAAGTCCCTTTCCCTCTCTTCAATTTTCCTTGTATATTTTACATTGAGGACAATGTCTAAACTAGGTGTGGGGGTATTGGGGGTATTTGTGAAATATTTTTGCACTGTTTACATTATCTTTTGCTCTCTTTTTGCCTGTTTTTGCTTTTTTTTTCTTTTCTTTTTACCCTATTAACACACACCAAATTTTTTCACACACATGCACACAAATTTTGCTTCAGCCTCTGCCCTACTCAGCATAGATAGCAAAGTTAAAAGAGCTCTCTATCTCATGACCCCATTAAATTTTCCAACTCTTTAAGGCTTAATTGAATCATTTACAGTGAGTTACCTTCACTTAGGGAGTTTTTTTCTCTTGAATTGAATCTTTAAATTTGCTGTGGTCAAGGGAAAGAAAAATAAAAATACATGCAATAAAAAGTTAGTGTGACTCCCTATGAGCTGATTTGCCCAAACTGCTATGAAAAAGGAAAAGAAAAGAAAGAATGAAAAATAACTCAGCAAAAAGCACACAACAGAAACCTATTCCAATGGTCAAAGACTATGAACAGAGCTAGTAGCCACTTGGACAAGTGACCAACTGAGTAACCGGGGGTGGGTATCACCAATATGCACCTTCGCATAAAAAGGTTGGTGACTTTTTCAGGCAAGAATAAAAAGTGCTGCTGAATAAAAAAAATGCTTTAAAAGGGGGGCAAGTCACTCTAAGGGGTTGCATTAAGCCTAATATGAAAGAATAAGCATGATCAAGTAAAAAACTTTCTCTTGGCCATGGTAAGTGAAGGGAAACAAGGAAAGAGGGGACAACCTTAGTACATGTACTCTACACTGTAGGTGTTTCAACTTGGGAGTCTGGGGGGATGATTAAGTGGTACTTAGACTTTAAAGAAAAAGGGGCTTGATTGACTAAGTTGTTTGATACTTGAGGACAAGCAAAAGGCTAGGTGTGGGGGTATTTGATCGAACATAATTTAGCCACATTTTTAGTATCTTTATTACTATTTAATTACACATTTTTTCAGCTTAATTTATATTTTTGTGATGTTTTTACAGAAAAAGAAGAAAATGGAAAGTTGGAAAAAAAGTACAGAAAAAGCTGGGAAATTGATTTGGTCAGAGTGATTTGGCCAAATCGATCGTAGGAAGCAAAGGCAGGAAACTGAGGCAGAAACTGAGGCAGAAACCTGGAAGAGATTCATAGAAACGATTTGAGCAAGTGATTTGCCCAAATCACCCGCCCAAATCACACTGACACCAGAGAAACCAGAAGCGCAGGAAAGAAAAGCAGAAAATCAAAATTCAAAAGTAGAGAAGTCCAATCCTACTTCAAACACTACAAAGTCAATTCCAAGAGCCACGAGAAGGTCTTTTCACTTAAAGAATTTCATTCACAATTAAATACAAAATCAAAAGAGGAATCAAAGACTACAAAAGACCAAGTCAAATGGAAGGGACTGCACGACAGTGAAGCCAGTTGGGAACCGTTGGACTAACTATGGCAGTTCAAGGAGCAAATCATGGCCTATGAAGACAGCAAAGTGACGAGGACGCCGCTGGAATGGGTGGGGGAGAATGTCGCCAATCGAAAGACTCACCCCGCAGAACGGGCCAATTTTTCGCACCTTGTCCAGCCACCAGGTCGCTGAGTGCCTTGGTGAGCCTACAGGCTAAACGGACTGCCCAGCCCAGCAGGCAGATTGGAGCATGAGCGAGGGGGCAGTTCCTACCGTAAGCGAGGTTGTAACGTCCCGAAAATCGGACCGCTACCGGCGCTAGGATCCAGATCGGCTTAAGGCTGCCGGGACCCGTAGCAAGCCTGACATATAACCTGTAAACCTATATAATCCCATACATGATCAACAACATGCATAAAAATTTAAACTTTTCTTTCATTCATTTCTCATACACCAAACTCAACATGTGCATGCACTAAACATAATCATAAACTTGACCCCTCTGTGGGATCTCATCAATGCCCCAATGGGCGATATACATGTGTTGAGTTGGCTAACATCTGTATCATCAAATATCTAAGATCATGCATCAACAAGGGATTACAATACTCATAGGGTCAAGCACATCTATAACCTCAATACATAACATACTGTAATCTCTTACATTACATCATAGTACAATTGTCATGTCCACAATCTAACTATTACATAGACATACTTCAAAACTCTGGCTAACCTCCTGGTCTACCCTGTACCTGCACATCTGGGGTTAGGGGAGAGGGGTGAGCTACAAAGCCCAGTGAGCAGAATAGTGAAATCATATATTAAAATTTCATGCTTTCATGAAATGCAACACATCACAACAAATCACATCTCGGATGGTATTGTCACCTATAGTCCTCTACATAGTCCAACTGTGCCGGGACGTAGAATGGGTACAACCGGTCTTTCTCTTAACATAACATATCATAACATACCAATGTGCCAGGGACGTAGAATGGGTACAACCTGGACTTTCTCTTACATCGTGTCAGGGACGTAGAATGGGTACAACCTGGACTTCCATACCATATCATGCCGTAACATCATCATACCATATGAGGACTAAAGGATCATCCAATAACCAATCCACATCAACATCATAAATGCAATGCAACATATTCGTGAATACTAATGCAAGCAACCTACTATATCTCATGGCATTCATGATGCATGGATCATGCTCAAAATTCATATTTCATTTATTTTAAAACTTAAGGTTTATTCCACTCACCTCTGGCTAGCTCTGACAAACTCTGTAGCAGCTGGCTCACTGCTGGGGTCCTCGGTTCCTCGGGTCCGAACCTACACGGGTGGACTCCAATGAGTGACCAAACATACATAAACATAACTCTAATATACTCCCCAAAAACCCCCTAAAACATCATGGAATAATCATAGGAAAACATGCAAGAAATGGCTGAACAGGGCACTTTCGGCGGCAGGTTCGGCGGCCGAAAGTCCCTCCAAAGCCGAAAGTCAGGCAGGTTCGGCGGCACCTTCGGCGGCCGAAACTCCCAGACAGAGGCAAAACTCATGCATGTTCGGCAGCCGAAAGTGCCTTCGGCTGCCGAACCTGGTTTCTGCCAAAGGGCAGAAACTTGGCTCCTTTATGCACATTTGCCTCCTAACTCTTCCAACATGCTTATAACTCATCCAAATCATGCACACAAGCTCCTAGGGGTTTCAAACTAACTTAAACCCCAACTACAACACACATACACAAGCTTTTGCAAGCCACATTGTCCATAAACTCAAAAATCATCCATAACTCACTAAAAACCTACACATGCATTTCTACCCCATAGAACAACTTAAAACTTACTTAAAACATACAATGAGCTTAAGATCGGCTCTTACCTCTTGATGATCGAGAGAGAGGCGACCTAAACTCGGAGATCCAAGCAAATGAGCTCCTGAGTTCCCAAAGCTCCAAAACTTGTCTTAAATGCTCAAAACTTGCAATGAGAGGTGAAAACTCAAGAAAAATGGAGGAGATTTGGAGAAAGAACACAAGATCTGGGGAGAGGGAGGTCGGAAGCTAGCTATGGCCGAAAATGGGAGAAAGCTCGCCCATTTCGGCTAAGTGACCCTTTTATAGGTGGCTGGCCAGGCCACGTTCGGGGGCCGAAAGTGCCTCCGCATGCATGCCATGTTCGGCGGCCGAACTTGGGTTTCGGCGACCGAACCTGGACTTCCCTCACTCATGCTTTTGGGGGCCTAACGTGCCTCCAAAACGCATGCATGATCGGCGGCTGAACTTGACTTTCGGCGGCCGAACCTGGGTTTTCCTCCAAAGACTTTTCATGCAAAAACTCATTTAATTTTCATACTTAAAACCGTGAAATACCTTAAAACATTTTATGAAAACATGTTTCTACCCTACTAGAGGCTTCCGACATCCGAGATTCCACCGGACGGTAGGAATTCCGATACCGGAGTCTAGCCGGGTATTACAGAGGTCTAACGGGCCAGTTCCATAGGCCTACGAAGAACAACTGCGGGAACTCTCTTGAAGCTACTAGAAGGCGTGCGGCCAACCACGAGCCAGCCAGCGTGAGAAGGCTCCGGATCGCCCCAAAAGACTCCAGCAAGCACCAGAAGCTTCCAGGCCGGACGAGAAGGCTCTAGAATTGGTCAGGACTTTGCCACAAGCTACCAGAATCTTCTGGAAGTTTCTCAATCCTTTTGGACAGCCACTGTACATAGAATTCTCTAGAATTTCTTAGGCCTATAAATAGGATAGCCACCCTCATTTTTCACCACCTAAAAATTGTAAAGCAACCACACTCTTGTAAAGTTTCCTTTGAGTGCTAATACACTTTCTTTGCCACAATTCTGCCACATTTTCCTCTCTACCTTTCACACCCACGTTCACAAGCCAACTTCTTGCAATTTAGCAAGCCAACAAGGAGTTTTAAGGCTGACTAGCATACTCATTGGGGAGTTCAGCTAGTGCCGCATGGGGAGAAGCACTTGGGGAATAAGTGAGCCCGTGACACCTAGAAGTCTTGTGGGGGACTAAAAGCTCTTGCAAGTTGAGCTTCCCCTATAAGTACTGTTTGGTACTTTTTCCAGTTTCATCTCACTTCAAAAAATCATCCACTACCACGGAATCGCATGGATCTAAAAGAATAAAATTCATGTAAAGATCATTGGTGGCTAACTACAAAGAATGCAGAAAAAAAAAATAAGTGTCTCAAATCAGGCAGATAGAAAATTCATCAATATAGGAAATGTGCAAACATAAGGGTATGATTCTAATTTTCCACCATCACCACTGGTATCCAAGCAATCACCTCCAAGAACAACAAGGTTTGCTGGTGGTTCACAAAGTGATAGAAAGAAGCATCTTTACTAGTTGAAGTATATAAGGAATTCCTTGCTTCCACTGTCTTATAATGAACAATTTAGCTGATATTTGCATCATAGCATCACCATATAGAGTGAAGTATTTAAACCCACCAGGGACATCATCTAGCACCAAAATTGATCATTTTCTTCATCAGAAACTGCATGGGAACCACTTTGCTCTGGCTAAATTGATGTGCCCTCTGATTGCTCCTGTCTATTCCAAATGCATAAAATCAACAAGAGTACTACATAGATGGCATAGTGGCTCCCAATAAATGGGTAAGCTGATGTAAAAGTATATCCACGAAAGTAAACCTTGTGAAATTTGTTGACAAAATAAGCATAATTTGGGGTGTGCAGAGAAATAATGCATTCTAAAATATATAACACATTATCAGTTTTACATATCATATATAAAAGACGATAACAAATTTTTAAAAGGGAAAATTACTTTGTAGTCCCTGAGGTTTAACGTAATTAACACTTCTGTCCCTCTATTTTGGCGACCCAACACTTAAGTCCCTCACTTTCTTCTCTGTCCAACTTCGTAGTCCTTCCGTCCAAAATAGCCGTTTGGGACACGTGAATTGACAAAATTAACCTTCTTCTTCTTCTTCTTCCTCCTTTTTCTGCAACTTCTTCTTCTTCTTCTTCTTCTTTCTTCTTCTTCTTCTTCTTTCTTCTTCCTTCTTCCTTCTTCTTCTTCTTCTTTCTTCTTCCTTCTTCCTTCTTCTTCTTCTTCTTCTTCTTCTTCTTCTTTCTTCTTCTTCTTCTTCTTCTTCTTCTTCCTACTCTTTCTGCAGCAGCTTCTTCTTCTTCTTTCTTCTTCTTCTTCTTCTTCTTCTTCTTCTTCTTCTTCTTCTTCTTCTTCTTCTTCTTCTTCTTCTGCAACTGGAGAGAGAAAGCATGAAAGAGAAAAAAAAAAAAAAGGAATTTCACATTAAGAGAAGGGTATTTCTGGAAAAAATTATCACCTCTCACTTTTGACTCTTTGACCAAACGGTTTAAATGGACGGAAGGACTACGAATTTGGACGGAAGAGAAAGTGAGGGACTTAAGTGTTGGGTCGCCAAAATAGAGGGACAGAAGTGTTAATTACGTTAAATCTCAGGGACTAAAAAGTAAATTTCCCTTTTTAAAAATTAAAAGTCAATATGAATTTGGTAACAATAAATTTATAAAATCATAAGCACAATAACAAAATTAAAAGTTACATATATGTACTTTTACAAATTATTCTACAATTAAATAGATAAAAAATGTGATCTCTACCTAATTGAAGAAGTCCTCTAAAATCTATATCCAGTAATTTTAGAGACAGAAATTAACTTTTTACAAGAATATTTGCTTTATTTAGTCTAATTAGAACTTAATCATAAAAAAATGATAAAAGTCGGAGGGAAAATACAGAAACCAAACCTCTTTTTAGAAAGAAGCTCCAAAGCATGCAATACCAGGTTATATAAACACTCGACCCTCCTGCTATACACCTGAACCGATCCTTGAAGCAGCAAATCAGCTCCAAAGAGTATAAAAATAATTTTAAATTAAAATAATATTTTTCTTTAAATCAATTCTTTTAGAAAATATTTTTCTTTCCTTCAACTTTTTTCTTATCAATCCAAACTAGATAATTTAATTCTTAAAATGTTAGAGTAAAGACATAATACTCCAATTGCAAAAAATTAAGGTATCTCAATTTTTTACATATATTAAAAAATATAATTGTTTTATTAATTTTTTAATTATATTTATTTTAAATATATTAAATTTTAATAAATATTAAAAAATTTAAAAACTTTTTAAAAAATAAAATAAAATTATAATAGGTAAATAAATAAATCAATTTAATTACGAAATAAATTAATCATTTTTGATAAATTATAAACAATTAGATCATTGAATACAATATTTAATCACAGCATAATTTTATTCTATAATTTTAAATATTAATATATAAAATATATTATATTTTATTATTAATAT
This sequence comes from Manihot esculenta, assembly GCF_001659605.2. Lineage (NCBI taxonomy): Eukaryota > Viridiplantae > Streptophyta > Magnoliopsida > Malpighiales > Euphorbiaceae > Manihot > Manihot esculenta. Next base: position 34,166,406 of record NC_035177.2, on the reverse strand, counting down.
TTAAATTAAAAATATTACTGATCTTATATAATTTCAAAATTATAAAATTAATATTATTTTATAATTATGTATAGTATCATAAAATTAATATTATTTCATAATTATTTACGACCGCATAATAATCAACCAATAGAATTAATAAAACATATTATAAAAAATTATTATTAAAAAATATAATATGAATAAAATTATTAAATTAATATAATATAAAAATAATATATTAATTAATTTATATTATTATAATATTTTAATAATTAAAAAAATAAAAAAATTTAAATCATAGTGTCGGATGCCACTGTGAGTTACACCAGGGCTATTCTTAAAAATAATAATAATAATATTGACTTGGTGCCGTTTAGAGTGATTTAGTGAATGATTTAATTTTTTATTTATTTATTAATATATTATAATAATATATTTATATTATATTAATTTAATAATATTATTTATATTATATTTTTATAATAATAAATATTTTTTATAATTTTAATATATTAATATTTAATAAATTTTATTATTAATATTTAAATAAAAAATTACTAGTATTATATAATTTCAGAATCTTAAAAATAATATTATGTTGCTATTAGACGTATAAAAATAATTTAATCATATCGTATACATTTATCTAGTAATAAAATTTTTTATTATTTTAATAGATTAATATAGTAATTTTGTAATTACAGAATATCAGTAATTTTATCCACGTTTAATGTTATTTTATAATTCTACAAAGTACTAAGATTAGTTATTATATTTTATAAAAATATTTTTAATATATAAGAATACAATAAAAATTAATAGTATAATGTTTTATATAGATAATAATAACAATTATAAATATACATGTAATTATTTTAATAATTTATATTTTAATAGTATAATATTTTATATATATATAATCTATTTATATATAATATAATAAAAATAAAATGGTAAAAAATATTTAAAAATTAAATATTATTGCAAACATACATGTACGTAATTTTATTAAAATTATATGTAATATAAAATGTATCATTGAAAATATATATTAGAATTATAATATTATTATAAATTATTTAAAAATATATATAATATTAATTTAATATTAATTTTTTAATATCGATATAATTTTTAATTAAAAATCTTAATTCGAATTAAATAATGAGATAAATTCGATTCGATTTCTACACTATTAATTTTTTTACTCATAGGATTTTGATACGATTTTTCAATTCGATTAAAACTTACAAGAAAAATTCAATTTACAAGAATCATATATAATCCTAATTAAGCATATGGTGCCTTCTACTTAATTTCAATTAATCGTGATTGGCAAAGTTTTTACAAATGAAATTTTTATTGGTAATAGCGATTAGTTCAGATTTAAATTGCATATGCCTTGGACTCCAGATTTAAGTTGCATATGCCTCGGGTTCCTTCATCATGATCTTCTGAATCATCAAGTTTTCAAGGTCTTAATATTCCTCGAGTTTCATCGTTATCATAATCTTCTGAATCATCCAAGGTCTAAATATCTATTATTCATTTTAAATATATATATCAAATCAAATAACTAAATTTAATTTTTATAATTTTAAATATTCATATTAATTAATTAACTTATTTATTTATTTTTTTATTAATTATTTAATTCAATAGTTTGTAGACATATTTAATACCAGTAAATAAATTTATAATTAATATTATTTAATTATAATAATATATTAAAATTAATAAAAATATATTATAGTAATATATTAAATTAATATAATATAAATATTTTATTATAATATATTAATAATTAAATAATAAAAATTTAAATTATGGCCACAATTTAAAAAAAAACAAAATAAATAATGCCCGCCTAATTAACATACGGCAAACACAATTTTCACCTATCACCTAACACTCGACTCCAAATAATATAGTATAATAAAATATTATAAATTAATATTTATATTATATTAAATATATAATAATTTTATTCTATAATTTTAAATATTTTTTTATTAATTCAAACATAATAAAAAATAAAAATAAGAAGAATTGCAAAATGAGTGTATAAAAATAATTTTAAATTAAAATATATTTTCCTTTAAATCAATTTTTTTGGAAAATATTTTTCTTTCCTTCAACTTTTTCCTTATCAATCCAAACTAGATAATTTAATTCTTAAAATGTTGGAGTAAAGACATAATGCTCCAATTGCAAAAACTAATGTAACTTATTTTTTATTTTCATAATTTTTATTTTTTTATTTTTTTATATATATATTACAAAATATTTTTTTAATTTTTAATTATATTTATTTTAAATATATAATTTTTATAAAATATTAAAAAAATTTTAAAAATTTTTAAAAATAAAATAAAATTAAATAGAATTATAAAAAATAAAATAAATAACAATTTTATAATAATTAAAAATTAATAAAAATTATAAAATAAAAAAAGTATAATAAAAAATTAAAACTTTTAAAAAATAGCAAATAAAATAATAAATTATATATTTCGCATATATAATATTGATTTAATATTAATTATTTTATACGGTTTTCATTATGTAAGTTTCCTGGCTTCTTTGTTGAACAGAAGGAATGAAGATGCAGGCCTTTTGGGCTTGTTAGGATCAGCATTCTGTTGCTTCTTCTTCTGGCGTTTCTCTTTGGTTTTCTTGATTATGTTTTCTGTTTCCTCCTTCTTAAGCAGTTGCAGGGCTTCCTGTTTCTGAAGCTTCAACATCTCTTCTTCTTCTTTCTTTAGATTCATAGCTTCTTCATCCTTTTTCTGCTTGTAGGCCTCCATTTCTTGCAAGTACTTCTCCTTGTTCTTCTTTGCCCGTCTCTCATTTGAGAACAAGAAAAAAGCTGAAATGGGCTGCTTTGGTTTCAGCGGATCCTTTTCTTTCTTGGTCTTCTTGTTCTCCTTTTCTGCTTCTTGCTTGAATTGGATGTATTGTTCAAGCAATTCCATTGCTGTCTTTTGCTTATGCTCCTCTTCGAACAGCTTCATTGCTTCACCCTCTCGCTTCTCTCGTTTGCAATTAACTGCAGATAGGCTTCCTTTTCAGCCTGATACTTTTCCTCATAAGGTTTCTTTTCCTCTGCATTAACACTCTTCCACTTTGCCCCCAAGATGTTTGAGATCTCTTTGAACTCTGCATCTGGATTCTCTTTCTTGACCTCATTCCATTGATATTTGCACCACAAGATGTAAGGTGGAGATGGCCTTTTCTTTTCAAGGCCACCCTTGTTTTTCTTCTTCTTCTTGTCTTGGTCATCTTGGGATGATTGAACAAGTGGCAGTCATGTTGGGCTTAAACTCCTTCAGTTTCTGCAACTTCTTGAACTCCATCTGTAACTTCTCTTGCTCTCTGCCCTTGGTTACAAGCTCCTCTTCTTTGGCCTTCAGCATCTCATCCTTCTCCTTCAGCAACTCCTCAGTCTTTTCCTTTTCAATCCTCAACTTCTGAAGCATTTCTTGCATTTCTTGCATGTCCTTTTTCAAATGAAGAGGTCTGCTTTGTCTGCTTAGCCTTTGGGGCCTTAGCCTTCGATTTCTTGGGAGAAGAGCGAGATTGAGAGAGGCTTTCGTGGTTCTCTTTCAAATGATCAGTGTCTGATGGTGGAGGGGAACGGGAGAGATCTCGGAGAGCTTCTGAGCCATGATATTAACCTCATTTGTTGATGGGTTTTTCTGTTTCAGAGCTTTCCTTATGTTTCTTGGTTTCTTTGTGGGGACTGGACGTTGATGAGCGAGGCAATTGCAGTATCAGCCATGATCGACCTGAAGAAGGTTAGAAAGAAAGAGTTTTGTTGTCTGAGACTTAAAAGCCAGAAACTGCAATTGAATCCCACATCAATTTGTAGAAATGATGTTTGTAGAAAGAAAGGGGTAACGTGACCTTATACGGGCCATAGTCACTCCTCCACCTTGAGTTAGCTTTTGAAATGAGTTAAATTCGGCCCAAATTTAACATGGTATTAAACATGGTATCAGAGCTTTAATACAAAATTTTGAGCGTAGATTAGTTATTATATTTTATAAAAATATTTTTAATATATAAAGATATTATAAAAATTAGTAGTATAATATTTTATATAGATAATAATAACAATTATAAATATATATATATATAATTATTTTAATAATTTATATTTTAATAGTATAATATTATATATATATATAATCTATTTACATATAATATAATAAAAATAAAATGGTAAAAAATATTTAAAAATTAAATGTTATTGCAAACATACATGTACATAATTTTATTAAAATTATATGTAATATAAAATGTATCATTGAAAATATATATTAAAATTATAATATTATTATAAATTATTTAAAAATATATATAATATTAATTTTTTAATATCGATATAATTTTTAATAAAAAATCTTAACTCGAATTAAATAAAGAGATAAATTCGATTCGATTTCTACACTATCAATTTTTTTACTCATAGGATTTCCACATGAGTTTTTCAATTCAATTAAAATTTACAAGAAGAATCGAATTTACAAGAATTACATACAACCTTAATTAAGTATATGGTGCCTTCTACTTAATTTTAATTAATTGTGATTGGCAAAAATTTTACAAATAAAAATTTTATTGGTGATAGCGATAAATTCAGATTTAAGTTGCACATGCCTTGGGCTCCAGATTTAAGTTGCATATGCCTTGGGTTCCTTTATCATCATGATCTCTAAATCATCAAGTTTCCAGGGTCTTAATATGTCTCGAGCTTCATCGTCGTCATCATCTTCTGAATCATCCAGAGTCCAAATATCCAAATATCTATTATTCATTTCAAATATATATATATCAAATCAAATAGCAATATGATAAAAAGTAAATTTAATTTTTATAATTTTAAATATTCAATTTAATTAATTAACTTATTTATTTATTAATTATTTAATTCAATGGTTTGTAGACATATTTAATACCAGTAAATAAATTTATAATTAATATTATTTAATTATAATAATATGTTAAAATTAATAAAAATATATTATACTAATATCTTAAATTAATATAATATAAATATTTTATTATAATATTTTAATAATTAAAAAATAAAAAAAAATTAAATTATGACCACAAATTAAAAAAAACAAAATAAATAATGCCCGCCTACTTAATAGACGACAAACACTATTTTTACTATCACCTAACACCCGACTCCAAATAATATATTATAATAAAATATTATAAATTAATATTTATATTATATTAATTAAATAATAATTTTATTCTATAATTTTAAATATTTTATTTTTATTAATTCAAACATAATAAAAAATAAAAATAAGAAGAATTGCTAAATGAGTGTATAAAAATAATTTTAAATTAAAATATATTTTCCTTTAAATCAATTTTTTTAGAAAATATTTTTCTTTCCTTCAACTTTTTCCATATCAATCCAAACTAGATAATTTAAGTCTTAAAATGTTGGAGTAAAGACATAATGCTCAAATTGCAAAAAATAATGTAACTCATTTTTTATTCTCATAATTTTTATTTATTTTATTATATATATATATTACAAAATATTTTTTTAATTTTTAATTATATTTATTTTAAATATATAATTTTTATTAAATATTAAAAAAATTTTAAAAATTTTTAAAAATAAAATAAAATACAATTATAAAAATTAAAATAAATAACAATTTTATAATAATTAAAAAATAATAAAAATTATAAAATAAAAAAATATAATAAAAAATTAAAACTATTAAAAAATAGCAAATAAAATAGTAAATTATATATTTCGCATATATAATATTGATTTAATATTAATTATTTTATATGGTTTTAATTAGGTACAATTTTTATAAAAAAATTTTAACTTAAATTAAATAACGAGATAAATTCGATTCAATTTCTACACTATTAAATTTTTATTTTTTATTTCTTTTTATATGATTTCGATACAGTTTTTCAATTGAATTATAACCACAATAACCATCCACAATCCAATAAAAAATAAATTTAATTTTTATAATTTTAAATAAATAAATTAATTAATCAATTAATTTATTTATTTATTCATTAATTATTTAAATTATAACATAATTTTATTCTATAATTTTAAATAGCAGTGAAATAAAAAATAAATTTAATTTTTATAATTTTAAATATTCATATTAATTTATTTATTTATTTATTTATTAATTATTTAATTGAATACTCTTGTACATATATTTAATAACAGTAAATAAATTTATAATTAGTATTATCTAATTATAATATTATTATAATAAGTGAAATAAAAAATAAATTTAATTTTTATAATTTTAAATATTCATATTAATTTATTTATTTATTTATTTATTAATTATTTAATTGAATACTCTTGTACATATATTTAATAACAGTAAATAAATTTATAATTAGTATTATCTAATTATAATATTATTATAATAATATGTTAAAATTAATAAAATATATTATAGTAATATATTAAATTAATAAAATATAAATATTTTATAATAATATATTAATAATTAAAAAATAAAAAAATTAAATTATGGCAACAATTTAAAAAAAACAAAACAAATAATACCCGCCTATTTAACAAACGCCAAACACTATTTTCGATTATTATTTAACACCCGATCCCAAATAATATATTATAATAAAATATTATAAATTAATATTTATATTATATTAAAAATATAATAATTTTATTCTATAATTCTAAATATTTTATTTTTATTAATTCAAACATAATAAAGAAAAAAAAGAAGTATTTTAAATTTGATTTGCTGGGTTTTCAAAGTTCAGGAAAGAGTATAAAAATAATTTTAAATTAAAATAATGTTTTTCTTTAAATCAAAATTTTTTAGAAAATATTTTTCTTTCCTTCAACTTTTTCTGTATCAATCCAAACTAGATAATTTAATTTTTAAGATGTTGGAGTAAAGACATAATGCTCTAATTGCAAAAAATAATAGTATCTCATTTTTCATTCTATAATTTTTATCTATTTTATTTTTTTATATACATTAAAAATTATATTTTTTAATTTTTAATTATATTTATTTTAAATATATAAATTTTATTAAATATTAAAAAAGTTTAAAATTTTTAAAAATAAAATAGAATTATGAAAAATAAAATAAATAACAATTTTAAAATAATTAAAAATAATAAAAATTATAAAATAAAAAAATATAATAAAAAATTAAAGCAATTAAAAAAGTAACAAATAAAATAATAAATTATACATTTGCCATATATAATATTAATTTTATATACAGTTTCCATTCGTTACGGTTCTTAATAAAAAATCCTAACTTAAATTAAATAACGAGATAAATTTGATTCGAGTTAAACTGTCAATTTGTTTTTTTTATATACGATTTGAGTACCGTTGTTCAACTCAATTAGAACTCACAAAAACCATACACAATCCTAATTAAAGCATATGATGGCTATACTAAATTTCAATTGGTCGCGATTGATAAAGATTTTAAAAATAAAATCTTCTTTTTAGTGATAACCATTAGACCAAATATAAGTTTGGTATGTCTCAGATTCCATCTTTATCATCATCATCTTCATATGGGCTCTACATTACAGTTATTCACTCCAACACTGTAATCAGCCATAGGAGGTTGGTTGAGATTTTCATCCAGGTTCTTTTCCAAGCCATAGTTGTGTGCACTTCTCTGAAAGTTTGTGAGGGACTGAAAGCTCTTGCAAGTTGAGCTTCCCCTATAAGTACTGTTTGATACTTTTTCCAGTTTCATCTCCCTTTAAAAAATCATCAACTACCGCATGGATCTAAAAGAATAAAATCTCTGCAAAAATCATTGATGGCTAACTATAAAGTATGCAGAAAAAGACAAATCAGGCAGATAGAAAATTCATAAATACAGAAAATGTGCAAACATAAGTTATACTAGGTAAGATTCTAATTCTCTACCATTACCATTGGTATCCAAGCAATCACCTTCCAGAACAACAAGGTTTGTTGGTGGTTTCACAAAGTGATAGAAAGAAGCATCTTTACTAGTTAAAGTATCTAAGGAATTCTGATATTTGCATCATAGTATCACCATATAGAGTGAAATATGTCTGCAATTACATAGTATCAGTAATAGATTAATATAATAATTCTGCAATTATATAGTATCAGTAATTTTATAAACGTATAATGTTATTTCATAATTCTACAAAATACTAAGATTAGTTATTATATTTTATAAAAATATTATAAAAATTAATAGTATAATATTTTATATAGATAATAATAACAATTATAAATATATATGTAATTATTTTAATAATTTATATTTTAATAGTATAATATTATATATATATATATATATATATAATCTATTTACATATAATATAATAAAAATAAAATGATAAAAAATATTTAAAAATTAAATGTTATTGCAAACATACATGTACGTAATTTTATTAAAATTATATGTAATATAAAATGTATCATTGAAAATATATATTAGAATTATAATATTATTATAAATTATTTAAAAATATATACAATATTATTTTTTTAATATCGGTATAATTTTTAATAAAAAATTTTAACTCGAATTAAATAAAGAGATAAATTCGATTCAATTTCTACACTATCAATTTTTTTACTCATAGGATTTCGACAGGATTTTTTAATTCAATTACGATTTTTTAATTCAATTAAAATTTATAAGAAGAATCAAATTTACAAGAATTATATACAACCTTAATTAAGTATATGGTGCCTTCTACTTCATTTCAATTAATTGTGATTGGCAAAAATTTTACAAATAAAAATTTTATTAGTTATAACGATAAGTTCAAATTTAAGTTGCATATGCCTTGGGCTTCAGATTTAAGTTGCATATGCCTTGGGTACCTTCGTCATCATGATCTTCTGAATCAAGTTTCCAGAGTATTAATATGTCTCGAGCTTCATCATCATCATCTTCTGAATCATCCGAGTCTAAATATCTATTATTCATTTCAAATATATATATATCAAATCATCCTCGTCATCATCTTCTGAATCATCCAGAGTCTAAATATCTATTATTTATTTCAAATATATATATATCAAATCAAATAGCCGTATGATAAAAAGTAAATTTAATTTTTATAATTTTAAATATTCAATTTAATTAATTAACTTATTTATTTATTTTTTTATTAATTATTTAATTCAATAGTTTGTAGACATATTTAATACCAGTAAATAAATTTATAATTAATATTATTTAATTATAATAATATATTAAAATTAATAAAAATATATTATACTAATATATTAAATTAATATAATATAAGTATTTTATTATAATATTTTAATAATTAAAAAATAAAAAAATTAAATCATGACCACAATTTAAAAATAAAATAAAATAAATAATGCGGCCTACTTAACAGACGGCAAACACCATTTTTTACTATCACCTAACACCCGACCCCAAATAATATATTATAATAAAATATTATAAATTAATATTTATATTATATTAAATAAATAATAATTTTATTCTATAATTTTAAATATTTTATTTTTATTAATTCAAACATAATAAAAAATAAAAATAAGAAATAAAAATAAGAAGAATTGCTAAATGAGTGTATAAAAATAATTTTAAATTAAAATATATTTTCCTTTAAATCAATTTTTTTAGAAAATATTTTTCTTTCCTGAAATTTTTTCCATATCAATCCAAACTAGACAATTTAAGTCTTAAAATGTTGGAGTAAAGACATAATGCTCCAATTGCAAAAAATAATGTAACTCATTTTTTAATCTCATAATTTTTATTTATTTTATTTTTTTATATATATATTACAAAATATTTTTTAATTTTTAATTAAATTTATTTTAAATATATAATTTTTATTCAATATTAAAAAAATTTAAAAATTTTTAAAAATAAAATAAAATAGAATTATAAAAAATAAAATAAAAAACAATTTTATAATAATTAAAAAATAATAAAAAATTAAAACTATTAAAAAATAGCAAATAAAATAGTAAACTATATATTTCGCATATATAATATTGATTTAATATTAATTATTTTATACGGTTTCGATTAGGTATGATTTTTATAAAAAAAATTTAACTTAAATTAAATAACGAAATAAATTCGATTCAATTTCTACACTATTAATTTTTTATTTTTTATTTCTTTTTATATGATTTCGATACGATTTTTCAATTGAATTAGAACTACAATAACCATGCACGATCCAATAAAAAATAAATTTAATTTTTATAATTTTAAATATCCATATTAATTAATCAATTAATTTATTTATTTATTCATTAATTATTTAAATTACAACATAATTTTATTTTATAATTTTAAATAGCAGTGCAATAAAAAATAAATTTAATTTTTATAATTTTAAATATTCATATTAATTAATTAATTTATTTATTTATTTATTATTTAATTGAATACTCTTGTACATATATTTAATAACAGTAAATAAATTTATAATTAGTATTATCTAATTATAATATTATTATAATAATATGTTAAAATTAATAAAATATATTATAGTAATATATTAAATTAATAAAATATAAATATTTTATTATAATATATTAATAATTAAAAAATAAAAAAAATTAAATTATGGCCGCAATTTAAAAAATATAAAATAAATAATACCCGCCTATTTAACAAACGCCAAACACACTTTTCGATTATTATTTAACACCCGACCTCAAATAATATATTATAATAAAATGTTATAAATTAATATTTATATTATATTAAAAATATAATAATTTTATTCTATAATTCTAAATATTTTATTTTTATTAATTCAAACATAATAAAGAAAAAAAAAGTATTTTAAATTTGATTTGCAAAATGGGTTTTCAAAGTTGGAGAAAGAGTATAAAAATAATTTTAAATTAAAATAATATTTTTCTTTAAATCAACATTTTTTAGAAAATATTTTTCTTTCCTTCAACTTTTTCTGTATCAATCCAAACTAGATAATTTAATTTTTAAGATGTTGGAGTAAAGACATAATGTTCTAATTGCAAAAAATAATAGTATCTCATTTTTCATTCTATAATTTTTATCTATTTTATTTTTTTTATATATATTAAAAAATATATTTTTAACTTTTAATTATATTTATTTTAAATATATAAATTTTATTAAATAATAAAAAATTTTAAAAATAAAATAAAATAAAATAGAATTATGAAAAATAAAATAAATAACAATTTTAAAATAATTAAAAATAATAAAAATTATAAAATAAAAAATTAAAGCAATTAAAAAAGTAACAAATAAAATAATAAATTATACATTTGCCATATATAATATTAATTTAATATTAATTTTGTATACAGTTTCCATTCGTTACGGTTGTTAATAAAAAATCCTAACTTAAACGAGTTATACTATCAATTTTTTTTTTCATATACGATTTGAGTACGGTTGTTCAACTCAATTAGAACTCACAAAAACCATGCACAATCCTAAATAACACATATGATGGCTATACTAAATTTCAATTGGTCGCGATTGATAAAGATTTTAAAAATAAAATCTTTTTTTAGTGATAACAATTAGACCAAATATAAGTTTGGTATGCCTCGGATTCCATCTTTGTCATCATCATCTTCATATGGGCTCTACATTACAATTATTCACTCCCTGGAAGTTTGTGGGGGACTGAAAGCTCTTGCAAGTTGAGCTTCCCCTATAAGTACTGCTTGATACTTTTCCCAGTTTCATCTCCCTTTAAAAAATCATCCACTACCACGGAATCGCATGGATCTAAAAGAATAAAATCTCTGTAAAGATCATTGGTGGCTAACTATAAAGTATGCAGAAAAAAAAACAAATCAAGCAGAAAAAAAACAAATCAAGCAGATAGAAAATTCATAAATATAGGAAATGTGCAAATATAAGTCATACAAAGTATGATTCTAATTCTCTACCATCACCATTAGTATCCAAGCAATCACCTTCAAGAACAACAAGGTTTGCAGGTGGCTTCACAAAGTGATAAAAAGAAGCATTTTTACTAGTTGAAGTATCTAAGGAATTCTGATATTTGCATCATAGCATCACCATATAGAGTAAAGTATGTCTGCAATTATATAGTATCAGTAATAGATTAATATAATAATTCTGCAATTACATAGTATCAGTAATTTTATACACGTTTAAAGTTATTTCATAATTCTACAAAGTACTAAGATTAATTATCATATTTTATAAAGATATTATAAAAATTAATAGTATAATATTTTATATAGATAATAATAACAATTATAAATATATATGTAATTATTTTAATAATTTATATTTTAATAGTATAATATTATATATATATATATATATATAATTTATTTACATATAATATAATAAAAATAAAATGGTAAAAAATATTTAAAAATTAAATGTTATTGCACACGTACAATTTATATGTAATATAAAATGTATCATTGAAAATATATATTAGAATTATAATATTATTATAAATTATTTTTTTAATATTGGTATAAATTTTAATAAAAAATCTTAACTCGAATTAAATAAAGAGATAAATTCGATTCGATTACAAAATATATATTAGAATTACAAAATATATATTCGATTCGATTACAAAATATATATTAGAATTAAAAAATATTTTTTAATTTTTAATTAAATTTATTTTAAATATATAATTTTTATTAAATATTAAAAAAAATTTAAAAATTTTTAAAAATAAAATAAAATAAAATAGAATTATAAAAAATAAAATTAATAACAATTTTATAATAATTAAAATATAATAAAAATTATAAAATAAAAAAATATAATAAAAAATTAAAACTATTAAAAAATAGCAAATAAAATAGTAATTTATATATTTTGCATATATAATATTGATTTAATATTAATTATTTTATACGGTTTGTACGATTTTTATAAAAAATTTTAACTTAAATTAAATAACGACATAAATGCGATTCAATTTCTACACTACTAATTTTTTATTTTTTATTTTTTTTATATGATTTCGATAAGTGAATTAGAACTACAAGAATCATGCACAATCCAATAAAAAAATAAATTTAATTTTTGTAATTTTAAATATTCATTTTAATTAATCAATTAATTAATTTATTTATTCATTAATTATTTAAATTACAACATAATTTTATTCTAAATAGTAGTGCAATAAAAAATAAATTTAATTTTTATAATTTTAAATATTTATATTAATTAAGTAATTTATTTATTTATTTATTTATTTATTATTTAATTGAATACTCTTGTACATGTATTTAATAACCGTAAATAAATTTATAATTAGTATTATCTAATTATAATATTATTATAATAATATGTTAAAATAAATAAAATATATTATAGTAATATATTAAATTAATAAAATATAAATATTTTATTATAATATATTAATAATTAAAAAATAAAAAAATTAAATTATGTCCACAATTTAGAAAAAAACAAAACAAATAATACCCACCTATTTAACAGACGCCAAACACCCTTTTCGATTATTATTTAACATCCGATCCCAAATAATATATTATAATAAAATATTATAAATTAATATTTATATTATATTAAATATATAATAATTTTATTCTATAATTCTAAATATTTTATTTTTATTAATTCAAACATAATAAAGAAAAATAAAAAAATAAGAAAGTATTTTAAATTTGATTTGCAAAATGGGTTTTCAAAGTTGGGGAAAGAGTATAAAAATAATTTTAAATTAAAATAATGTTAACGTGTTTTAGAAAATATTTTTCTTTCCTTCAACTTTTTCCGTATCAATCCATACTAGATAATTTAATTTTTAAGATGTTGGAGTAAAGACATAATGCTCTAATTGCAAAAAATAATAGTATCTCATTTTTCATTCGATAATTTTTATTTATTTTATTTTATTTTTTTATATACATTAAAAAATATATTTTTTAACTTTTAATTATATTTATTTTAAATATATAAATTTTATTAAATATTAAAAAATTTTTAAAATAAAATAAAATTAAATAGAATTATGAAAAATAAAATAATTAAAAATAATAAAAATTATAAAATAAAAAATATAACAAAAAATTAAAGCAATTAAAAAATAACAAATAAAATAATAAATTATACATTTGGCATATATAATATTAATTTAATATTAATTTTGTATAGAACTCACAAGAACCATACACGACCCTAATTAAAGCATATGGTGGCTCTACTAAATTTCAATCGGTCGCGATTGACAAAGATTTTAAAAATAAAATCTTATTTTTAGTGGTAACCATTAGACCAAATTTAAGTTTCATATGCCTCAGGTTCCATCTTTGTCATCATCATCTTCATATGGGCTTTACATTACAGTTATTCACTCCAACACTGTAATCAGCCATAGGAGGTCGGTTGAGATTTTCATCCAGATTCTTTTCTAGCTATAGTTGTATGCACTTCTCTGGAAGGCTTGTGGGAGACCGAAAGCTCTTGCAAGTTGAGCTTCCTTATAAGTACTGTTTGGTACTTTTTCCAGTTTCATCTCCCTTCAAAAAATCATCCACCGCCATGGAATCGCATGGATCTAAAAGAATAAAATATCTGTAAAGATCATTGGTGGCTAACTACAAAGTATGCAGAAAAAGACAAGTGTCTGAAATCAGGCAGATAGAAAATTCATAATATAGGAAATGTGCAAACATAAGTCATACTAGGTATGATTCTAATTCTCTACCATCACCATTGGTATCCAAGCAGTCACCTTCAAGAACAACAAGATTTGCTGGTGGTTTCACAAAGTGATAGAAAAAAGCATCTTTACTAGTTGAAGTATCTAAGGAATTCCTTACTTCCACTGCCTTATAATGAACAATTTAGCTGATATTTGCATCATAGTATCACCATATAGAGTGAAGTATGTCTGCAATTACATAGTATCAGTAATAGATTAATATAGTAATTCTGCAATTACATGGTATCAGTAATTTTATACACGTTTAATGTTATTTCATAATTCTACAAAGTATGTTTTCCTTTACATTTTTTAAATTAATTTTAAATTTTAATTAAAATATATATAAAAATAATTTTAAATTAAAATTTATTTTCATTTAAATTATTTTAGAAAATATTTTTCTTTCGTTCAACTTTTACCGTATCAATCCAAACTAGATCTTTTAATCCTTAAAATGTTGGAGTAAAAACATAATGCTCCAATTGCAAAAAATAATGTAACTCATTTTTTATTCTCATAATTTTTATTTATTTTATTTATATATATATACATATATATATATATTAAAAAATATTTTTTAATTTTTAATTATATTTATTTTAAATATATAATTTTTATTAAGTATTAAAAAAATTTTAAAAATTTTTAAAAATAAAATAAATATAAATAGAATTATAAAAAATAAAATAAATAACAATTTTATAATAATTAAAAAATAGGAAAAATTATAAAATAAAAAAATATAATAAAAAATTAAAGCTATTGAAAAATAGTAAATAAAATAGTAAATTATATATTTCGCATATATAATATTAATTTAATATTAATTTTTTTATATGGTTTCGATTAGTTACGATTTTTATAAAAAATCTTAACTTGAATTAAATAACGATATAAATTCGATTCGATTTTTATATTATTTATTTTTTTTATATAATTTGTATACGATTTTTCAATTGAATTACAACCACAAGAACTATGCACAACCCAATAAAAAATAATTTTAATTTTTATAATTTTAAATATCCATATTAATTAATCAATTTATTTATTTATTTATCAATTAATTATTTAAATTACAACATAATTTTATTCTATAATTTTAAATAGCAGTCCAATAAAAAATAAATTTGATTTTTATAATTTTAAATATTCATATTAATTAATTTATTTATTTATTTATTAATTATTTAATTCAATACTCTTGTACATATATTTAATAACAGTAAATAAATTTATAATTAGTATTATCTAATTATAATATTATTATAATAATATGTTAAAATTAATAAAATATATTATAATAATATATTAAATTAATAAAATATAAATATTTTATTATAATATATTAATAATTAAAAAATAAAAAAATTAAATTATGGCCGCAATTTAACAAATACAAAACAAATAATACCCGCCTATTTAACAAACGCCAAACACACTTTTGGATTATTATTTAACACCCGAAACCAAATAATATATTATAATAAAATATTATAAATTAATATTTATATTATATTAAAAATATAATAATTTTATTCTATAATTCTAAATATTTTATTTTTATTAATTCAAACATAATAAAGAAAAATAAAAAAATAAGAAAGTATTTTAAATTTGATTTGCAAAATGGGTTTTCAAAGTTGGGGAAAGAGTATAAAAATAATTTTAAATTAAAATAATGTTAACTGTTTTTAGAAAATATTTTTCTTTCCTTCAACTTTTTCCGTATCAATCCAAACTAGATAATTTAATTTTTAAGATGTTGGAGTAAAGACATAATGCTCTAATTGCAAAAAATAATAGTATATCATTTTTCATTCTACAATTTTTATTTATTTTATTTTTTTATATACATTAAAAAATATATTTTTTAACTTTTAATTATATTTATTTTAAATATATAAATTTTATTAAAAATAAAAAAATTTTAAAAATTTTAAAAATAAAATAAAATAAAATAGAATTATGAAAAAAAATAATTAAAAATAATAAAAATTATAAAATAAAAAATATAATAAAAAATTAAAGCAATTAAAAAATAACAAATAAAATAATAAATTATACATTTGGCATATATAATATTAATTTAATATTAATTTTGTATAGAACTCACAAGAAACCATACACGACCCTAATTAAAGCATATGGTGGCTCTACTAAATTTCAATCGGTCGCGATTGACAAAGATTTTAAAAATAAAATCTTCTTTTTAGTGGTAACCATTAGACCAAATTTAAGTTTCATATGCCTCGAGTTCCATCTTTGTCATCATCATCTTCATATGGGCTTTACATTACAGTTATTCACTCCAACACTGTAATCAGCCATAGGAGGTCGGTTGAGATTTTCATCCAGATTCTTTCCTAGCGATAATTGTGTGCACTTCTCTGGAAGTCTTGTGGGAGACCGAAAACTCTTGCAAGTTGAGCTTCCCTTATAAGTACTGTTTGGTACTTTTTCCAGTTTCATCTCCCTTCAAAAAATCATCCACTGCCATGGAATCGCATGGATCTAAAAGAATAAAATCTTTGTAAAGATCATTGGTGGCTAACTACAAAGTATGCAGAAAAAGACAAGTGTCAGGTAGATAGAAAATTCATAATATAGGAAATGTGCAAACATAAGTCATACTAGGTATGATTCTAATTCTCTAACATTACCACTGGTATCCAAGCAGTCAACTTCAAGAACAACAAGGTTTGCTGGTGGTTTCACAAAGTGATAGAAAAAAGCATCTTTACTAGTTGAAGTATCTAAGGAATTCCTTACTTCCACTGCCTTATAATGAACAATTTAGCTGATATTTGCATCATAGCATCACCATATAGAGTGAAGTATGTCTGCAATTACATAGTATCAGTAATAGATTAATATAGTAATTCTGCAATTACATGGTATCAATAATTTTATACACGTTTAATGTTATTTCATAATTCTACAAAGTATGTTTTCCTTTAAATTTTTTAAATTAATTTTAAATTTTAATTAAAATATATATAAAAATAATTTTAAATTAAAATTTGTTTTCCTTTAAATTATTTTAGAAAATATTTTTCTTTCGTTCAACTTTTACCGTATCAATCCAAACTAAATCTTTTAATCCTTAAAATGTTGGAGTAAAATAATAATGCTCCAATTGCAAAAAATAATGTAACTCATTTTTTATTCTCATAATTTTTATTATATATATATATATATATATATATATATATATATTAAAATTTTTTTTAATTTTTAATTATATTTATTTTAAATATATAATTTTTATTAAGTATTAAAAAAATTTTAAAAATAAAATAAATATAAATAGAATTATAAAAAATAAAATAAATAACAATTTTATAATAATTAAAAAATAGTAAAAATTATAAAATAAAAAAATATAATAAAAAATTAAAGCTATTGAAAAATAGTAAATAAAATAGTAAATAAAATAGTAAATTATATATTTCGCATATATAATATTAATTTAATATTAATTTTTTTATATGGTTTCGATTAGGTAGGATTTTTATAAAAAATTTTAACTTGAATTAAATAATGAGATAAATTCGATTCGATTTTTATACTATTTATTTTTTTATATAATTTGGATACGATTTTTTAATTGAATTACAACCACAAGAACTATGCACAACCCAATAAAAAATAAATTTAATTTTTATAATTTTAAATATCCATATTAATTAATCAATTAATTAATTTATTTATTCATTAATTATTTAAATTACAACATAATTTTATTCTATAATTTTAAATAGCAGTCCAATAAAAAATAAATTTAATTTTTATAATTTTAAATATTCATATTAATTAATTAATTTATTTATTTATTAATTATTTAATTCAATACTCTTGTACATATATCTAATAACAGTAAATAAATTTATAATTAGTATTATCTAATTATAATATTATTATAATAATATGTTAAAATTAATAAAATATATTATAATAATATATTAAATTAATAAAATATAAATATTTTATTATAATATATTAATAATTAAAAAATTAAAAAATTAAATTATGGCCGCAATTTAAAAAAAAACAAAACAAATAATACCCGCTTATTTAACAAACGCCAAACACATTTTTCGATTATTATTTAAGACCCGACCCCAAATAATATATTATAATAAAATATTATAAATTAATATTTATATTATATTTAAAATATAATAATTTTATTCTATTATTCTAAATATTTTATTTTTATTAATTCAAACATAATAAAGAAAAAAAAAGAAGTATTTTAAATTTGATTTGCAAAATGGGTTTTCAAAGTTGGGGAAAGAGTATAAAAATAATTTTAAATTAAAATAATATTTTTCTTTAAATCAACATTTTTTAGAAAATATTTTTCTTTCCTTCAACTTTTTCTGTATCAATCCAAACTAGATAATTTAATTTTTAAGATGTGGAGTAAAGACATAATGTTCTAATTACAAACAATAATAGTATCTCATTTTTTATTCTATAATTTTTATCTATTTTATTTTTTTATATACATTAAAAAATATATTTTTTAACTTTTAATTATATTTATTTTAAATATATAAATTTTATTAAATATTAAAAAAATTTAAAAATTTTTAAAAATAAAATAAAATAAAATAAAATAGAATTATGAAAAATAAAATAAATAACAATTTTAAAATAATTAAAAATAATAAAAATTATAAAATAAAAAAATATAATAAAAAATTAAAGCAATTAAAAAAGTAACAAATAAAATAATAAATTATACATTTGCCATATATAATATTAATTTAATATTAAGTACGGTTGTTGGACTCAATTAGAACTCACAAGAACCATACACGACCCTAATTAAAGCATATGGTGGCTCTACTAAATTTCAATCGGTCGCGATTGACAAAGATTTTAAAAATAAAATCTTCTTTTTAGTGGTAACCATTAGACCAAATTTAAGTTTCATATGCCTCGGGTTTCATCTTTGTCATCATCATTTTCATATGGGCTTTACATTACAGTTATTCACTCCAACACTGTAATCAGCTATAGGAGGTCGGTTGAGATTCTCATCCAGATTCTTTCCTAGCGATAGTTGTGTGAACTTCTCTGGAAGTCTTGTGGGAGACTGAAAGCTCTTGCAAGTTGAGCTTCTCTTATAAGTACTGTTTGGTACTTTTCCAGTTTCATCTCCCTTCAAAAAATCATCCACTGTCATGGAATCGCATGGATCTAAAAGAATAAAATCTCTGTAAAGATCATTGATGGATAACTATAAAGTATGCAGAAAAAAACAAATCAAATAGAAAAAAACAAATCAAGCAGATAAAAAATTCATAAATATAGGAAATGTGCAAACATAAGTCATACTAGGTATGATTCTAATTCTCTACCATCACCATTGGTATCCAAGCAATCACCTTCAAGAACAACAAGGTTTGCTGGTGGTTTCACAAAGTGATAAAAAGAAGCATCTTTACTAGTTGAAGTATCTAAGGAATTCTGATATTTGCATCATAGCATCACCATATAGAGTGAAGTATGTCTGCAATTACATAGTATCAGTAATAGATTAATATAATAATTCTGCAATTACATAGTATCAGTAATTTTATACATGTTTAATGTTATTTCATAATTCTACAAAGTACTAAGATTAATTATTATATTTTATAAAGATATTATAAAAATTAATAGTATAATATTTTATATAGATAATAATAACAATTATAAATATATATGTAATTATTTTAATAATTTATATTTTAATAGTATAATATTATATATATATATATATATAATCTATTTACATATAATATAATAAAAATAAAATGGTAAAAATTATTTAAAAATTAAATGTTATTGCACACATACAATTTATATGTAATATAAAATGTATCATTGAAAATATATATTAGAATTATAATATTATTATAAATTATCTTTTTAATATCGGTGATGACCGCTGAATTCCTTCACCCCGGACCAGGGGTTTGACCACAGCCCAAGGCCCATGACGTAGAGGCCCACACACCTGATACATATAACAATCATGGCTCATCCAACCTTCAAGGCCAGGCTCGACCCATCTTCCTCACTCAAGCCGGCCCGGCCCGCACGAAGCAGGCCCTCTCCACTCAGGCTTAGCATCCGGCCCAACTCTCAGCCCAGTCCAGGATCCAGAATGATATTCACCAGACAGCCTGGCAGATCCGCTCGAACGTACGCATGAGGAGAATCAGAGGCCGTTACGCATGGAGCAGGCGGCTGATACCCTAGTACCTCCGAATCCGGATAGCAGAGACACGTGGCCCAATCCTGGAGAAACCTTTACACGTCACCAGCAAGCAAGATAATGTATAAAAGAGGAGTCCCCTCCTCAGAAAGCTTAAGCCTTATTCAGTAATACAAAACCCTTGTAAAACCCTATTCCATTGGATCTCGGATCATCAATTGGCGCCGTCTGTGGGAAACGAAGGAGATCTTTTCATCACCGGAGTTTTCACTTTCAAAACCCACTGAGATCCACGATGGCAAACCACCAAGACAGTAACCTTAATATTCCAAATGACCTGAGCTCTGCCCAAGATGGGCAGCAGTTCTCCTTTTCTAGCCCTACAATGTTGAATAACCAAACACCTATTTCTCTTAATCCCTCGCCAAGCCTGGCAGGGAATACTCCCACCATGACCCTGTCTAACCAAGACATTCAAACCATGGCTCTCCAGCTACAAACCACTGCTCACTGGTTGGGCCAGATAATGCAACAAAGGGGACTTAGCACCCCAGTAAACGCACTCCCAGTAGTGGAGGAACCCAGAACCGATGAACCCCAACCTACCTCTGCCCGCCTCCGAACTAACAACCACGATACCGGAGAAGAGGAAGAACCGGAGGCCCGAATTCATGGGCGAAGGGCAAGAGAGTTGATAGAAAATGAAGAGGTGAACGACTATTCTGCCGAAACAACCAGAGAAACGGAAACTGAAACAGAGGAGGAAGAATGCAGTTTGGGCAAAAGATCCAACCCGGAAGACGAGAAAATGAACCAAAAGCTGAAAAGGTTGAAGGAGCAGCTCCTAGCCGAGCTAGGTAAGAAAGATCAGAGTCAAACCTCCTTGCCTACTTCTTCTCCCTTCTCAAAGTTAATGCAGCAGGAGACCGTTCCCAAAAAGTTTATGATGCCACCGATGGCGGCCTATAATGGAGCTGGTAACCCGAGAGAGCACGTCATGAACTATAAGACCTTCATGGAGTTACAAACCCTGTCAGATGCTCTGATGTGCAAGGTGTTCCCAACAACGCTCTCGGGACCAGTGAGGGCATGGTTCAACAGCCTGGAGGCCGGAAGCATTCAAAGTTTCGGAGATCTGGCCACTCGCTTCATTAGCCGGTTCGTAGCTGGGGTGCCTGCAGATAGGAAGACGAGTTATCTGGAAACAGTGAGACAAAAAGCTGGTGAATCCCTCAGAGAGTATGTCGCCCGTTTCAATACGGAGGCCCTGCAGATCCCCGAGCTTGATGAAGGAAGGGCGGTAGAGGCCATGCAGAAGGGAACAACCTCTGCCAAGTTCTTCAGTTCACTAAGCAGGAAACCTCCGACCTCACTGGCCGAGTTGATGAAGAGGGCGGAAAAGTATATAAGGCAGGATGACGCCTTAGTAACGAGTAGATTTGCCAAAAGGGCAGAAGGAAAAGAAAAAGCCCCGGAGGAGGGGAGGTCGGAGAAGCACGAGAAGAAGCATGGAAAGAGGCCTGAACCGTACAAGCAGGCCTGGGAAAGAAGGGATCACAGGCCTCCTCCTCCTCGGATTCTCGAACCAAGAACGCTCCCTCCTTGGGTTCCGGAGAAACCGACTCCATTAAATGCGTCTAGAGCCAAGGTGCTCATGGCTGTCCAAAATAAAGAGTTTCTCCAGTGGCCCCAACCTTTGAAGTCGGAAGCAGATCAGAGGAATCCTGATAAGTATTGTCAGTATCACCGAACGCATGGCCACGACACAAATAACTGTTTTCAGTTAATCGCAGAGATTGAAAGATTGATAAAAAGGGGGCATCTCAAAAATTTTGTGAAGAAACCGGAGGGGCAGAGGCCTCAACCCGGTCCGGCAGCCCAGATGCCCAGGAGAACTGGAGCGGGACCAGTGAACGATGGGTCCAGTGGGACTATTAATATGATCGTTGGAGGAACTGGAGGACGGATGAACCGTCGAGGAAAGAAGAGAAACCGGGAAGGGGAGACCAGCAATGGCGAGGTTATGCAGATCGTTGAACACTCTCCCATGACCATCGCTTTCTCTTCGGAGGATGCACAGGGCATTCAGATGCCCCATGATGACGCGCTTGTCATTGAAGCAGTCATTCATAATTTTCGGGTGAAGAAGGTTCTGGTGGATGATGGGAGTAAGGTTAACTTATTGCCATATCGGGTTTTCCAGCAGATGGGAATCCCAGAGGAACAGCTGGTTCGGGACCAGTCACCCATCAAAGGGATCGGAGGAGCACCGGTACTTGTAGAAGGGAAGGTGAAGCTGGCCCTTACCTTGGGAGAAGCACCCAAAGCTCGCACCCATTATGAGGTGTTCTTGGTGGTCAAACTCCCACTGAGCTACAATGCGATTTTGGGGAGGCCGGCGTTGTTCAGTTTCGAAGCTGTCACTAGCATCAGGTATCTGGCACTCAAGTTCCCAACGGAAGGAGGAGTGGGAATGGTCCGGGGAAGCCAGGAGGAAGCAAGGCAGTATACTTGGCCACAGTGACGGAACCGAACTCAACCGGAGAAGCGCTTGATTCGGAAGTTTTGGAGGTCAGGGATGAGACAAAGGAAGCCCGGACAGAGCCCGTTGGAGAGCTGGAGACTTTCTCCCTATCAGAAGAAGAAACGAGTAAGGTCTTCAGTCTCAATGCCGGCCTCACCAAAGAACAAAAAGGTGAAGCCATGGCCCTAATCCGAAGTCACTCACCGACCTTCGCATGGAAGCCCTCAGACATGCCGGGAATTGACCCCAAAGTAATGACACACCAATTGAATGTCCTCCCCGAGGCCAGACCAGTAAAGCAAAAGAAGAGAGTAGTGGGAAGAGAGAAGCAGCAGGCTACCCAGGAAGAGGTGCAGAAGCTAGAAGAGGCAGGCTTTATTAGGGAGGTTATGTACCCACAGTGGTTAAGCCCGGGGTATACCGAATTGAAGATATGCAAGGAAACCCCGAGCCCCATGCTTGGAACATCCAGCACTTAAAAAGGTATTTTCCTTGAAAATATTTGTAAAGAAAAAACACCGTATTTTGAAAAATATGAATAAATGAAAATTGTTTATACAATGTAATTATCTTTGTGAAAAAAATATTTTTCATGATAAAGAAAAGAACAGGGCTCAGAAAGATCCCTCGCAAACAAGACCTCAGTTAGGCACAAAAACCAGCTGAGATGACGAAGCGACAGTAAGGCCAATGAGCCTGAATTTTGTACAAACAACTGGCGAGGCCCCGAGGTCGTCCCGGAAATTCAAAGACAAAACAGGATCCCGTAAGATCTCCTAAACAACCGGCGAGGCCCCGAGGTCGTCCCGGAAATTCAAAGAAAAAACAGGATCCCGTAAGATCTCCTGGAAACAAAAAACCGGCGAGACCCCGAGGTCGTCCCGGAAATTCAAAGACAAAACAGGATCCCGTAAGATCTCCTGGAAACAAAAAACCGGCGAGGCCCCGAGGTCGTCCCGGAAATTCAAAGACAAAACAGGATCCCGTAAGATCTCCTGGAAACAAAAAACCGGCGAGGCCCCGAGGTCGTCCCGGAAATTCAAAGACAAAACAGGATCCCGTAAGATCTCCTAAACAACCGGCGAGGCCCCGAGGTCGTCCCGGAAATTCAAAGAAAAAACAGGATCCCGTAAGATCTCCTGGAAACAAAAACAACCGGCGAGGCCCCGAGGTCGTCCCGGAAATTCAAAGAAAAAACAGGATCCCGTAAGATCTCCTGGAAACAAAAACAATCGGCGAGGCCCCGAGGTCGTCCCGGAAATTCAAAGAAAAAACAGGATCCCGTAAGATCTCCTGGAAACAAAAAACCGGCGAGGCCCCGAGGTCGTCCCGGAAATTCAAAGACAAAACAGGATCCCGTAAGATCTCCTGGAAACAAAAACAACCAGCGAGGCCCCGAGGTCGTCCCGGAAATTCAAAGAAAAAACAGGATCCCATAAGATCTCCTGGAAACAAAAACAACCAGCGAGGCCCCGAGGTCGTCCCGGAAATTCAAAGAAAACCAGGATCCCGAAATAAAAAAATTTTTTTCTCCACCGGAACAACTTATAAAATCCAATTCCGACCTCGGAAAGAGAAAAGCCCAGAGCCAAAAAAAAAAAAAAAAAACAAAAAAACAAAAGGGGGGACCGAGCTCCCAGCTCGACCAGACTTATATTCTTACGACACTCAAGGTCGAGCTCCCAGCTCGGACTGATGATTCGCAAAGGCCCAAGACCGAGCTCTCAACTCGGGTAGACTTATATCCTTAAAGGATCCAGATACGAAGGCCAAAAAGAACGGCCGAGCTCCCTCCATAGCAGGACACATAAATGAAGATATCCTTAGAAGGATAAAAAAGGCTATAATCAAAGCCTAAATCAGTTTATCTGAAACAAATATACGAAGTCACAGCGCAGAAAGCAGGACTAAAAGCCAAAAACTGACATGATAATTGTCATTAAAAAGGTACGAGACTTGATCTCCCAAATCATCAGCTAAGAGCTGAGCTCGCAAATTCAGAACTCCTAAATGAAAATATATAGTTTACATCACAAATACGAAGAGTAGAGATAAATGTCAAGAAATATGAAAAACAAGAAAGAAACTAATATTGCATTACTGACTATTACAATTTATTTCTCCGGCGAGGAAGGAGGATAAATAGTCCTTAAAGGACTTACATCAGTAAGTACACCCTCGCCTGCATTATCTCTATTTACAGCCATCCCCGAAGGAAGCTCGGTGTCCCTGGGGCCAGAGCTCTCAACATTAATAGTAGGGGCCACTTCTGACCTAGGGTGGAGGCCGTCTTTCTCAGAATCAAGATCATCTTCCTCCGACCCTACCTCAGATTCCTCTGACGAAGACTCAGATGGCCGGTCTATGTTCCTCCGAGAATCTCCTCGGGGCAAAGGGCAATCATCCTCCCCGTATAGCACTGACTCGCCATCTGAGTCCACTTCGCGCCTCCGAAGCTCGGCCAAAGGAACATCAGGAGCCTGTCTAGCTTCTCTTAAACCGCGATTGTAGCCAGTTACATACATGCGGTAGGCCTTATCAAGGATAGCCTTTTTCATCTCACCAGAAGCTTTATACTCATCAAGGTGTTCTTCACAAGCCTCAGCCACAAATTCCTTAAACTCAGAAGAGTCTTTGTAGTCCTGAAGATGAGCTTCACAGGCCTGATCAATTTTAACCTTCAGCTCATCAGACTCCTGATACTCCGCTATATACTGTTCACGCTTCAGCTGAACCTTCCCTTCGGCATACTTTACCACCTCAAGCAGGGCTAAACATTTACGTTCCAAAACCCTGACTTCATTTTTCAGCTGTTGTTGGCGAAGGTTGAACTCTTCAGCCGATGAAGACAGATCTTTGATACGTTCAGAACTTGTGCCCAATTCCTGCTCAAGGACCTCCACCCGGGCTAGGGCACTTTCCTTCTGAGCCTTCACCTCACTCAGGTGAGCTTGAAGCCCCTCAAAATCAGCCTTTAAGGCCTCATGTTGGCGCTGGACCTCGGCTTTTTGGCCAACAGCCTCATCCCTCTCCTGAAGGGCCGTTGTCATAGAGGACAGTTGTTTTACAACCTCTACACAACGAGCTTCCACTTCAGCTGCCCTCTCATCAGACTCCTGGAGAACCCTGCGAGTACGAGACAGCTCTGATTCCAGGGATTTGCTATGCTCTGCCGCCTCAACCGCTCTGTCCTCAGCTCTTTTAGAGGTTTCCAGTGCAGAATGTAACTCCACCTGGAGAGACTGGATCTGCTCCCGGGCGGCTGCCAGGTGGCCCCTCGCGTCGCTGGTGGCAGTCAGGTTTTCATCGCGACGCGCTTCTTCGATCCGGCGGTCCACGGACTCCCGGAGAGAGAGGTCACGGGCATCCACCTCCATAACCAGGCCTAACATCTAGTACGGAAGAACAATTGTCAAGAAAAGAAACAAAGCAAACTCAAAGAGAAGTGAAAAGAAAAAATAACTTACCATCAGAAGCATTTCTCCAATCGTAGATCCGAGCTCCTCACGAGAGCGAGATTGGAAGGACACCTGCTCCTTGGTAGAACTGGCCAAGTGACCAGTCAGGGCCAGAAGACGGGGATCCGAAGCCTCTGTTATCCCGCCGAACATCCGCTCCCGGAGAAGTGCGGCAACAGCAGAGGCTGGAGACTCAGAGGAAATGCTTGACAGGTCCAGAATGCTGTCAGTAGGGGACGACGAAGGAACAGAAGAAACACCCTTCCCCTTCCCAATGGTAGAAAGAGGTGGAGAAGGACCCGCAGCAGTCTTGGATTTCTTCCGAGCAGGAGATGGGACAGGCGTTCCAGAAGGGGTCGGACGCTTGCCTCCAGTCTTTGAGGGGACACCCTCAGATCCCTCAGGCTCAGTCCTCACAGGGGCAGGGGCACCTTCACCAGAAACCTCCGGGCTTTGATCCTCTAGGAGGATGATCTCCATCCCTGTCCCAGAGGCCGCCTTACCTTCAACAGGGGACTTAAGTTTCCCCCCTAACACCTCCTCAGTAGAATGGACGGCACCCTGCCCCACTTGTTCAGTAGCTTGGGTCTGCTCCACAACAACTAGGGAAGTTTCCCTCACGACCTCTGAGGTTGAGCTCGACCCGCCATGGCCAGATGTCCGAGCTGATTTAATGCTGCGAGAGCTCGGCTTGGAAGTCCGCGAAGAGGCTTTGACAAGAGGTCGGCTGATCTTCTTGGAAGAAGCGGCCTGAGCCAGCTCTGCAGCAATCTCAGTTACAGAGCGCCCATCCCCAAAGGCGTCAAAAATTGCATGCATGTTCTCCCGAGACAGGTCAAAATTCTTGGGGAATTTGATGCTATCCATTCTAACCTCGGAAGCTGCGAGAAACAAGAAGTTATAAAGAGTCAGCATACTTCCTGATATCATGAGCAAAGAAAAAAACAGAATAACCGAACAAAGCACTATACCCGTGTCCTGGATATCCCTAAGGTTTGACGCAGACATACACTTCTCGACATCATACTTCCTCTCAACGGAAGTCAGTCGAAGCAGCCCGACCTGCTCGATAAGACTCAATTCGGGCAGATCGTTGCAGCCCGGAAAGATCTCCCCCCACCTCAGGTCCACATCCCACGATCGGCAGGACCCTAATTTCAACTCCGCCACAAGGAAATTCTCTACCCATCCCTTTATAGAATCCTTGTAGCCCGTAAGAATAGATAGCCCATTACGGGGGGAAAAGTAATAGAAGTTTTGCTTCGCCCTAACCAGGCGGAAAAAAGTGACAAACAGACAGGCCGTAGGAGCGAAACCCCAACCCAGACAGATAGACTCGAAACAGGACATGAATAAAATGGAATTTGGGGACAACATTCGAGGAGTTACCCCAAAGTATTCAAAAACCTCAACAAAGAAAGGGGTAAAAGGAAGCGGTAGACCAAATTCTCTCTGCTTCAGGAAAAACACTATACTACGAACCTCTTGGGGATCTACTAAACCAGGAGGGCGAGGGTAAGGAAGAACTATCCTCTCATTTGGAATAGGTGCTCGAATAAGATACAACGGAGTATCTAAAAGCCTCCGGGAAATGTGATTAGTTATGTTGGAAGGGGTAATATGCGACTCAAGGTCAAAAACATCAGGAAGCTTTAAACTTGCCATAGAAGAACAAGGAAGCGTACCTGAGAACACGATGGGATGAAGGAAGAGACGTAGAAGGAATTGCAGGAAGACAGAGAGCAACCAAGCGCTAGTTCTTCAAAGGACAGAAGGAATTCGAAAAGAAAGAAAGAAAGGCTATTATGAGGCAAAGCGTCGATACTGAACAGTTTTGTCTTGGAGCGGTGCGATCATTAATTGTTCTCGAAGTTTACCCTCTCGACGGTTAGGTAACAACCGGCGAGACGGTAAAGGGGCAAAAGGATGATCGCTGGGCTTCTTTACATCTATCAAGGGCCAAGTATACGATGACAGTCCATCATTTAAGAGCCCATTTGCCACCCACATAATACAGGCCCAACTCATCAGTCAGAGCAACTTAGCCTACTACTTTACCATCCCTATGGTAAATGCCGAGGAAACAGAGGGGCAAGTCATGAAAAGACTCAAAAGTACAAGCAAATGGGAGCATGATAAAGGTCAGACTTGCGCATCACTCAAAAAGTTATAAGATTTGACCTACCGCTACTAAACAAAGGGTGGGAGATCGGAAAGAAGCGTCAAAAGCACCTCGGAGTCATACAAAGCTGAGAGCTTAGAGTTCAACTCATCAGAAGCCGAGCTCAGAGGTCGGATTAATCCAGCTCGGACAGCATGACTTGAGAGCTCGGCCAGCTAAAGGAAACTCAGAGCTCATTTCACTAAGCAAAGACAGAACTCTCAGGTCGGTCAGTTCAGCTCGGACAACATGACCTGAGAGCCCGGACGGATGAAGGAGACTCAAAGCTCAATTCATCGAAATAAAGACCGAGCTCACAGGTCGGTCAGACAGTCCAGTTCGAAAACTTGAAAGCCCAGTTGACTAAGTGGATCCGGAGTTCAACTCATCAGAGCTCGCAGATAGGTTAGATTAGCTCGGGAAAAAGCAGGACAGAGCTCAGTTGGTTAAAATTATAAGGCGAGCAATCTGAAGTATTTCACACATGATAAAAAGAGAACAGCTTAAGCATGAGAGCAAAACAAGAACTTCATTAAAAGAAAAGCACATTACAGCACATTACAAAGGCCTACACTACGGGATGAAAGACTATCCTTAAAGAATTTACATATCCAGATACTTCCTCATCTACGACTATCACCTACCCTATTATTCTAGTCTCCAGCTCGGAGGACTTCTCGTAGCTCGGAATGAGAGTTTCTCAGAAAAGGCCAAGATCTGTCTCGCTATTACAGGGGAACTGAACAAGTTGATTCCCATAAGCATTTCTCACTGTTCCCCTGGGCGAACGTCCGGTTACCCAAATGTGATGCACGGTACATTCGAACAAGCTCAGATATGGTATGCCGACCGTGCACCACACATGAAAAACATAAGTCTTCAAGGCTATGGCCCCGAAGAGATCGTGAAGTACACATTCGAAAAAATCGCTGGAGACCTGACTGAGTGCAGCAGATCCCAGCCTCACGTAATACTGGTACTTCACACCAAAGGGAATAATAATACTGGTACTTCACATCAAAAGGAACAACGAGCTGAGCGCCGGCGCCACTCCCATTTATATCAAAAGAGGACAACAGGGGCATCGAGGAAATTCCCTTTTTCTCTGCGGAAAAAGGCGAAGTTAGAGCGAACCCCTCAACAGCCCAGACCTTCTCTGGAGCCCGGACAACAAGCAGAGGAGGAGGCCGGCTAGACGACCTGGGTAAAGCAGTTTCAGCAGCTTCCCGAATGGTCCCACCCTTCAGCTGCCATACCAGAAGGATCTTCAAAGCACCATCCAGACGCCTTAGAGGTAACATCAAATTTTCTAGAATTTTGAGCTGACCCATTTTTATTTCAGGAACTGCAAAAAGCTTCAAAACAGAGAAGTCAGAAACAGTCCTCCCTTAAGATGATAAGAGCAAAATCAAAACAAACCTCTGAGGCACAAGGCAATCTGTTTGAAGAAGGCGTCGAATAGACCTGCCACAGATAAAACAAGAATTTCTCATTTCAACAGAAGGCTCAAGAATGAAGAAAAGCTGGCGCTGATATATACTTGGAGCCTGTGGACTTAGTACGGGGCAGAGCTACACTAGACTCTAAGCCAGCGATATCAGATTCTTAAAAGGTATTCACGGAAAAGGAAAGAAAGGAGATGTCCAGATAATGATGACAAGAAAGTAAAGGCGGCAGAGGACAAGAAGAATAGAGAAAAGACAGAAAGAGGAAAGAGCAGATAGAATTCAGAAACTGCGCAACGACTGAAAGATGAAAGGATGTTATTAAGGCACCTGAACCCGAACAGACGTGATCATAATAGTTCTTGGTATTCACCCCCTCGGCAGTTGGAGCAATAACTGCCGAGAAGGTGAAGGGGCAATTGATGACCGCTGAATTCCTTCACCCCGGACCAGGGGCTTGACCACAGCCCAAGGCCCATAACGTAGAGGCCCACACACCTGATACATATAACAATCATGGCTCATCCAACCTTCAAGGCCGGGCTCGACCCATCTTCCTCACTCAAGCCGGCCCGGCCCGCACGAAGCAGGCCCTCTCCACTCAGGCTTAGCATCCGGCCCAACTCTCAGCCCAGTCCAGGATCCAGAATGATATTCACCAGACAGCCTGGCAGATCCGCTCGAACGTACGCACGAGGAGAATCAGAGGCCGTTACGCATGGAGCAGGCGGCTGATACCCTAGTACCTCCGAATCCGGATAGCAGAGACGCGTGGCCCAATCCTGGAGAAACCTTTACACGTCACCAGCAAGCAAGATAATGTATAAAAGAGGAGTCCCCTCCTCAGAAAGCTTAAGCCTTATTCAGTAATACAAAACCCTTGTAAAACCCTATTCCATTGGATCTCGGATCATCAATCGGTATAAATTTTAATAAAAAATCTTAACTCGAATTAAATAAAGAGATAAATTCGATTCGATTACAAAATATATATTAGAATTACAAAATATATATTCCATTCGATTACAAAATATTTATTAGAATTACAAAATATTTTTTAATTTTTAATTAAATTTATTTTAAATATATAATTTTTATTAAATATTAAAAAAATTTAAAAATTTTTAAAAATAAAATAAAATAAAATAGAATTATAAAAAATAAAATTAATAACAATTTTATAATAATTAAAAAATAAAAAAAATTATAAAATAAAAAAATATAATAAAAAATTAAAACTATTAAAAAATAGCAAATAAAATAATAACTTATATATTTTTCATATATAATATTGATTTAATATTAATTATTTTATACGATTTCGATTAGGTACGATTTTTATAAAAAAATTTAACTTGAATTAAATAACGAGATAAATTCGATTTAATTTCTACACTATTAATTTTTATTTTTTATTTTTTTTATATGATTTCGATAAGATTTTTCAATTGAATTAGAACCACAAGAATCATGCACAATCCAATAAAAAAATAAATTTAATTTTTATAATTTTAAATATTCATATTAATTAATCAATTAATTAATTTATTTATTTATTAATTATTTAAATTACAACATAATTTTATTCTATAATTTTAAATAGTAGTGCAATAAAAAATAAATTTATTTTTTATAATTTTAAATATTCATATTAATTAAGTAATTTATTTATTAGTTACTTAATTGAATACTCTTGTACATGTATTTAATAACATTAAATAAATTTATAATTAGTATTATCTAATTATAATATTATTATAATAATATGTTAAAATAAATAAAATATATTATAGTAATATATTAAATTAATAAAATATAAATATTTTATTATAATATATTAATAATTAAAAAATAAAAAAATTAAATAATGGCCACAATTTAAAAAAAAACAAAACAAATAATACCCGTCTATTTAACAGACGCCAAACACCCTTTTCGATTATTATTTAACATCCGACCCCAAATAATATATTATAATAAAATATTATAAATTAATATTTATATTATATTAAATATATAATAATTTTATTCTATAATTCTAAATATTTTATTTTTATTAATTCAAACATAATAAAGAAAAATAAAAAAATAAGAAAGTATTTTAAATTTGATTTGCAAAATGGGTTTTCAAAGTTGGGGAAAGAGTATAAAAATAATTTTAAATTAAAATAATGTTAACTCTTTTTAGAAAATATTTTTCTTTCCTTCAACTTTTTCCGTATCGATCCAAACTAGATAATTTAATTTTTAAGATGTTGGAGTAAAGACATAATGCTCTAATTGCAAAAAATAATAGTATATCATTTTTCATTCTACAATTTTTATTTATTTTATTTTTTTATATACATTAAAAAATATATTTTTTAACTTTTAATTATATTTATTTTAAATATATAAATTTTATTAAATATTAAAAAATTTTAAAAATTTTAAAAATAAAATAAAATTAAATAGAATTATGAAAAAAAATAATTAAAAATAATAAAAATTATAAAATAAAAAATATAATAAAAAATTAAAGCAAGTAAAAAATAACAAATAAAATAATAAATTATACATTTGGCATATATAATATTAATTTAATATTAATTTTGTATAGAACACACAAGAAACCATACACGACCCTAATTAAAGCATATGGTGGCTCTACTAAATTTCAATCGGTCGCGATTGACAAAAATTTTAAAAATAAAATCTTCTTTTTAGTGGTAACCATTAGACCAAATTTAAGTTTCATATGTCTCGGGTTTCATTTTTGTCATCATCATCTTCATATGGGCTTTACATTACAGTTATTCACTCCAACACTGTAATCAGCTATAGGAGGTCGGTTGAGATTCTCATCCAGATTCTTTCCTAGCGATAGTTGTGTGAACTTCTCTGGAAGTCTTGTGGGAGACTGAAAGCTCTTGCAAGTTGAGCTTCCCTTATAAGTACTGTTTGGTACTTTTCCAGTTTCATCTCCCTTCAAAAAATCATCCACTGTCATGGAATCGCATGGATCTAAAAGAATAAAATCTCTGTAAAGATCATTGATGGATAACTATAAAGTATGCAGAAAAAAACAAATCAAACAGAAAAAAACAAATCAAGCAGATAAAAAATTCATAAATATAGGAAATGTGCAAACATAAGTCATACTAGGTATGATTCTAATTCTCTACCATCACCATTGGTATCCAAGCAATCACCTTCAAGAACAACAAGGTTTGCTGGTGGTTTCACAAAGTGATAAAAAGAAGCATCTTTACTAGTTGAAGTATCTAAGGAATTCTGATATTTGCATCATAGCATCACCATATAGAGTGAAGTATGTCTGCAATTACATAGTATCAGTAATAGATTAATATAATAATTCTGCAATTACATAGTATCAGGAATTTTATACATGTTTAATGTTATTTCATAATTCTACAAAGTACTAAGATTAATTATTATATTTTATAAAGATATTATAAAAATTAATAGTATAATATTTTATATAGATAATAATAACAATTATAAATATATATGTAATTATTTTAATAATTTATATTTTAATAGTATAATATTATATATATATATATATATATATATATAATCTATTTACATATAATATAATAAAAATAAAATGGTAAAAAATATTTAAAAATTAAATGTTATTGCACACATACAATTTATATGTAATATAAAATGTATCATTGAAAATATATATTAGAATTATAATATTATTATAAATTATCTTTTTAATATCGGTATAAATTTTAATAAAAAATCTTAACTCGAATTAAATAAAGAGATAAATTCGATTCGATTACAAAATATATATTAGAATTACAAAATATATATTCCATTCGATTACAAAATATTTATTAGAATTACAAAATATTTTTTAATTTTTAATTAAATTTATTTTAAATATATAATTTTTATTAAATATTAAAAAAATTTAAAAATTTTTAAAAATAAAATAAATTAAAATAGAATTATAAAAAATAAAATTAATAACAATTTTATAATAATTAAAAAATAATAAAAATTATAAAATAAAAAAATATAATAAAAAATTAAAACTATTAAAAAATAGCAAATAAAATAATAACTTATATATTTCGCATATATAATATTGATTTAATATTAATTATTTTATACGATTTCGATTAGGTACGATTTTTATAAAAAAATTTAACTTGAATTAAATAACGAGATAAATTCGATTTAATTTCTACACTATTAATTTTTATTTTTTATTTTTTTTATATGATTTCGATAAGATTTTTCAATTGAATTAAAACCACAAGAATCATGCACAATCCAATAAAAAAATAAATTTAATTTTTATAATTTTAAATATTCATATTAATTAATCAATTAATTAATTTATTTATTTATTAATTATTTAAATTACAACATAATTTTATTCTATAATTTTAAATAGTAGTGCAATAAAAAATAAATTTATTTTTTATAATTTTAAATATTCATATTAATTAAGTAATTTATTTATTAGTTACTTAATTGAATACTCTTGTACATGTATTTAATAACATTAAATAAATTTATAATTAGTATTATCTAATTATAATATTATTATAATAATATGTTAAAATAAATAAAATATATTATAGTAATATATTAAATTAATAAAATATAAATATTTTATTATAATATATTAATAATTAAAAAATAAAAAAAATTAAATAATGGCCACAATTTAAAAAAAACAAAACAAATAATACCCGTCTATTTAACAGACGCCAAACACCCTTTTCGATTATTATTTAACATCCGACCCCAAATAATATATTATAATAAAATATTATAAATTAATATTTATATTATATTAAATATATAATAATTTTATTCTATAATTCTAAATATTTTATTTTTATTAATTCAAACATAATAAAGAAAAATAAAAAAATAAGAAAGTATTTTAAATTTGATTTGCAAAATGGGTTTTCAAAGTTGGGGAAAGAGTATAAAAATAATTTTAAATTAAAATAATGTTAATTTTTTTTAGAAAATATTTTTCTTTCCTTCAACTTTTTCCGTATCAATCCAAACTAAATAATTTAATTTTTAAGATGTTAGAGTAAAGACATAATGCTCTAATTGCAAAAAATAATAGTATCTCATTTTTCATTCTATAATTTTTATTTATTTTATTTTTTTATATACATTAAAAAATATATTTTTTAAATTTTAATTATATTTATTTTAAATATATAAATTTTATTAAATATTAAAAAATTTTAAAAATTTTTAAAATAAAATAAAATTAAATAGAATTATGAAAAATAAAATAATTAAAAATAATAAAAATTATAAAATAAAAAATATAATAAAAAATTAAAGCAATTAAAAAATAACAAATAAAATAATAAATTATATATTTGGCATATATAATATTAATTTAATATTAATTTTGTATAGAACTCACAAGAACCATACACGACCCTAATTAAAGCATATGGTGGCTCTACTAAATTTCAATCGGTCGCGATTAACAAAGATTTTAAAAATAAAATCTTCTTTTTAGTGGTAACCATTAGACCAAATTTAAGTTTCATACGCCTCGGCTTCCATCTTTGTCATCATCATCTTCATATGGGCTTTACATTACAGTTATTCACTCCAACACTGTAATCAGCTATAGGAGGTCAGTTGAGATTCTCATCCAGATTCTTTCCTAGCGATAGTTGTGTGAACTTCTCTGGAAGTCTTGTGGGAGACTAAAAGCTCTTGCAAGTTGAGCTTCCCTTATAAGTACTGTTTGGTACTTTTCCAGTTTCATCTCCCTTCAAAAAATCATCCCATTGAATCGCATGGATCTAAAAGAATAAAATCTGTGTAAAGATCATTTGTGGCTAACTACAAAGTATGCAGAAAAAGACAAGGTCTGAAATCAGGCAGATAGAAAATTCATAATATAGGAAATGTACAAACATAAGTCATACTAGGTATGATTCTAATTCTCTACCATCACCACTGGTATCCAAGCAGTCACCTTCAAGAACAACAAGGTTTGCTGGTGGTTTCACAAAGTGATAGAAAAAAGCATCTTTACAAGTATCTAAGGAATTCCTTACTTCCACTGCCTTATAATGAACAATTTAGCTGATATTTGCATCATAGCATCACCATATAGAGTGAAGTATGTCTGCAATTACATAGTATCAGTAATAGATTAATATAGTAATTCTGCAATTACATGGTGTCAGTAATTTTATACACGTTTAATGTTATTTCATAATTCTACAAAGTATGTTTTCCTTTAAATTTTTTAAATTAATTTTAAATTTTAATTAAAATATATATAAAAATAATTTTAAATTAAAATTTGTTTTTCTTTAAATTATTTTAGAAAATATTTTTTTTTTCGTTCAACTTTTACCGTATCAATCCAAACTAGATCTTTTAATCTTTAAAATGTTGGAGTAAAAACATAATGCTCCAATTGCAAAAAATAATGTAACTCATTTTTTATTCTCATAATTTTTAATTATTTTATATATATATATATATTAAAAAATATTTTTTAATTTTAATTATATTTATTTTAAATATATCATTTTTATTAAGTATTAAAAAATTTTAAAAAATTTTAAAAATAAAATAAATATAAATAGAATTATAAAAAAACAAATAAATAACAATTTTATAATAATTAAAAAATAGTAAAAATTATTAAATAAAAAAATATAATAAAAAATTAAAGCTATTGAAAAATAGTAAATAAAATAATAAATTATATATATCGCATATATAATATTAATTTAATATTAATTTTTTTATATGGTTTTGATTAGGTACGATTTTTATAAAAAATCTTAACTTGAATTAAATAACAAGATAAATTCGATTCGATTTTTATACTATTTTTTTTATATATATAATTTGGATACGATTTTTTAATTGAATTACAACCACAAGAACTATGCACAACCCAATAAAAAATAAATTTAATTTTTATAATTTTAAATATCCATATTAATTAATTAATTTATTTATTTATTTATTCATTAATTATTTAAATTACAACATAATTTTATTCTATAATTTTAAATAGCAGTCCAATAAAAAATAAATTTGATTTTTATAATTTTAAATATTCATATTAATTAATTAATTTATTTATTACTTAATTATTTAATTCAATACTCTTGTACATATATCTAATAACAGTAAATAAATTTATAATTAGTATTATCTAATTATAATATTATTATAATAATATGTTAATATTAATAAAATATATTATAACAATATATTAAATTAATAAAATATAAATATTTTATTATAATATATTAATAATTAAAAATAAAAAAATTAAATTATGGCCGCAATTTAAAAAAAACAAAACAAATAATACCCGCCTATTTAACAAACGCCAAACACACTTTTCGATTATTATTTAACACCCGACCCCAAATAATATATTATAATAAAATATTATAAATTAATATTTATATTATATTAAAAATATAATAATTTTATTTTATAATTCTAAATATTTTATTTTTATTAATTCAAACATAATAAAGAAAAAAAAGAAGTATTTTAAATTTGATTTGCAAAATGGGTTTTCAAAGTTGGGAAAGAGTATAAAAATAATTTTAAATTAAAATAATATTTTTCTTTAAATCAACATTTTTAGAAAATATTTTTCTTTCCTTCAACTTTTTCTGTATCCATCCAAACTAGATAATTTAATTTTTAAGATATTGGAGTAAAGACATAATGTTCTAATTACAAAAAATAATAGTATCTCATTTTTCATTCTATAATTTTTATCTATTTTATTTTTTTATATACATTAAAAATTATATTTTTTAACTTTTAATTATATTTATTTTAAATATATAAATTTTATTAAATATTAAAAAATTTTAAAAATTTTTAAAAATAAAATAAAATAAAATAAAATAGAATTATGAAAAATAAAATAAATAACAATTTTAAAATAATTATAAATAATAAAAATTATAAAATAAAAAAATATAATAAAAAATTAAAGCAATTAAAAAAGTAACAAATAAAATAATAAATTATACATTTGGCATATATAATATTAATTTAATATTAAGTACGGTTGTTGAACTCAATTAGAACTCACAAAAACTATGCACAATCGTAATTAAAGCATATGATGGCTATACTAAATTTCAATTGGTCGCGATTGATAAAGATTTTAAAAATAAAATCTTCTTTTTAGTGATAACCATTAGACCAAATATAAGTTTGGTAGGCCTCGGATTCCATCTTTGTCATCATCATCTTCATATGGGCTCTACATTACAGTTATTCACTCCAACACTGTAATCAGCAATAGGAGGTTGGTTGAGATTTTCATCCAGGTTCTTTCCCAGCCATAGTTGTGTGCACTTCCCTGGAAGTTTGTGGGGGGGACTGAAAGCTCTTGCAAGTTGAGCTTCCCCTATAAGTACTGTTTGATACTTTTCCCTATTTCATCTCCCTTTAAAAAATCATCCACTACCACGGAATCGCATGGATCTAAAAGAATAAAATCTCTGTAAAGATCATTGGTGGATAACTATAAAGTATGCAGAAAAAAACAAATCAAACAGAAAAAAACAAATCAAGCAGATAGAAAATTCATAAATATAGGAAATGTGCAAACATAAGTCATACTAGGTATGATTCTAATTCTCTACCATCATCATTGGTATCCAAGCAATCACTTTCAAGAACAACAAGGTTTGCTGGTGGTTTCACAAAGTGATAAAAATAAGCATCTTTACTAGTTGAAGTATCTAAGGAATTCTGATATTTGCATCATAGCATCACCATATCGAGTGAAGTATGTCTGCAATTACATAGTATCAGTAATAGATTAATATAATAATTCTGCAATTACATAGTATCAGTAATTTTATACACGTTTAATGTTATTTCATAATTCTACAAAATACTAAGATTAATTATTATATTTTATAAAGATATTATAAAAATTAATAGTATAATATTTTATATAGATAATAATAACAATTATAAATATATATGTAATTATTTTAATAGTATAATATTATATATATATATATATATATATATAATCTATTTACATATAATATAATAAAAATAAAATGGTAAAAAATATTTAAAAATTAAATGTTATTGCACACATACAATTTATATGTAATATAAAATGTATCATTGAAAATATATATTAGAATTATAATTTTATTATAAATTATTTTTTTAATATCGGTATAAATTTTAATTAAAAATCTTAACTCGAATTAAATAAAAAGATAAATTAAATTCGATTACAAAATATATATTAGAATTACAAAATATATATTCGATTCGATTACAAAATATATATTAGAATTACAAAATATTTTTTAATTTTTAATTAAATTTATTTTAAATATATAATTTTTATTAAATATTAAAAAAAATTTAAAAATTTTTAAAAATAAAATAAAATAAAATAGAATTATAAAAAATAAAATTAATAACAATTTTATAATAATTAAAAAATAATAAAAATTATAAAATAAAAAAATATAATAAAAAATTAAAACTATTAAAAAATAGCAAATAAAATAGTAAATTATATATTTCGCATATATAATATTGATTTAATATTAATTATTTTATACGGTTTCGATTAGGTACGATTTTTATAAAAAAATTTTAACTTGAATTAAATAACGACATAAATTCGATTTAATTTCTACACTATTAAATTTTTATTTTTTATTTTTTTTATACGATTTCGATAAGATTTTTCAATTGAATTAGAACCACAAGAATCATGCACAATCCAATAAAAAAAATAAATTTAATTTTTATAATTTTAAATATTCATATTAATTAATCAATTAATTTATTTATTTATTTATTAATTATTTAAATTACAACATAATTTTATTCTATAATTTTAAATAGTAGTGCAATAAAAAATACATTTATTTTTTATAATTTTAAATATTCATATTAATTAAGTAATTTATTTATTAATTATTTAATTGAATACTCTTGTACATGTATTTAATAACATTAAATAAATTTATAATTAGTATTATCTAATTATAATATTATTATAATAATATGTTAAAATAAATAAAATATATTATAGTAATATATTAAATTAATAAAATATAAATATTTTATTATAATATATTAATAATTAAAAAATAAAAAAAATTAAATAATGGCCACAATTTAAAAAAAACAAAACAAATAATACCCGCCTATTTAACAGACGCCAAACACCCTTTTCGATTATTACTTA
Organism: Manihot esculenta; assembly: GCF_001659605.2. Lineage (NCBI taxonomy): Eukaryota > Viridiplantae > Streptophyta > Magnoliopsida > Malpighiales > Euphorbiaceae > Manihot > Manihot esculenta. The sequence goes on along the minus strand of NC_035177.2, from coordinate 34,125,640 downwards.
ACATCCGACCCCAAATAATATATTATAATAAAATATTATAAATTAATATTTATATTATATTAAATATATAATAATTTTATTCTATAATTCTAAATATTTTATTTTTATTAATTCAAACATAATAAAGAAAAATAAAAAAATAAGAAAGTATTTTAAATTTGATTTGCAAAATGGGTTTTCAAAGTTGGGGAAAGAGTATAAAAATAATTTTAAATTAAAATAATGTTAATTTTTTTAGAAAATATTTTTCTTTCCTTTCAACTGTTTCCGTATCAATCCAAACTAGACAATTTAATTTTTAAGATGTTGGAGTAAAGACATAATGCTCTAATTGCAAAAAATAATAGTATCTCATTTTTCATTCTATAATTTTTATTTATTTTATTTTTTTATATACATTAAAAAATATATTTTTTAAATTTTAATTATATTTATTTTAAATATATAAATTTTATTAAATATTAAAAAAATTTTAAAATTTTTAAAATAAAATAAAATTAAATAGAATTATGAAAAATAAAATAATTAAAAATAATAAAAATTATAAAATAAAAAATATAATAAAAAATTAAAGCAATTAAAAAATAACAAATAAAATAATAAATTATATATTTGACATATATAATATTAATTTAATATTAATTTTGTATAGAACTCACAAGAACCATACACACTCTAATTAAAGCATATGGTGGCTCTACTAAATTTCAATCAGTCGCGATTGACAAAAATTTTAAAAATAAAATATTCTTTTTAGTGGTAACCATTAGACCAAATTTAAGTTTCATATGCCTCGGGTTCCATTTTTGTCATTATCATCTTCATATGGGCTTTACATTACAGTTATTCACTCCAACACTGTAATCAACCATAGGAGGTCGGTTGAGATTTTCATCCAGATTCTTTCCTAGCGATAGTTGTGTGCACTTCTCTGAAAGTCTTGTGGGAGATTGAAAGCTCTTGCAAGTTGAGCTTCCCTTATAAGTACTGTTTGGTACTTTTCCAGTTTCATCTCCCTTCAAAAAATCATCCACTGCCATGGAATCGCATGGATCTAAAAGAATAAAATATCTGTAAAGATCATTGGTGGCTAACTACAAAGTATGCAGAAAAAGACAAGTGTCTGAGATTAGGCAGATAGAAAATTCATAATATAGGAAATGTGCAAACATAAGTCATACTAGGTATGATTCTAATTCTCTACCATCACCACTGGTATCCAAGCAGTCACCTTCAAGAACAACAAGGTTTGCTGGTGGTTTCACAAAGTGATAGTAAAAAGCATCTTTACTAGTTGAAGTATTTAAGGAATTCCTTACTTCCACTGCCTTATAATGAACAATTTAGCTGATATTTGCATCATAGCATCACCATATAGAGTGAAGTATGTCTGCAATTACATAGTATCAGTAATAGATTAATATAGTAATTCTGCAATTACATGGTATCAGTAATTTTATACACGTTTAATGTTATTTCATAATTCTACAACGTATGTTTTCCTTTAAATTTTTTAAATTAATTTTAAATTTTAATTAAAATATATATAAAAATAATTTTAAATTAAAATTTGTTTTCCTTTAAATTATTTTAGAAAATATTTTTCTTTCGTGCAACTTTTACCGTATCAATCCAAACTGATCTTTTAATCCTTAAAATGTTGGAGTAAAAACATAATGCTCCAATTGCAAAAAATAATGTAACTCATTTTTTATTCTCATAATTTTTATTTATTTTATTTATATAAATATATATATATTAAAAAATATTTTTTAATTTTTAATTATATTTATTTTAAATATATAATTTTTATTAAGTATTAAAAAAAATTTAAAAATTTTTAAAAATAAAATAAATATAAATAGAATTATAAAAAATAAAATAAATAACAATTTTATAATAATTAAACAATAGTAAAAATTATAAAATAAAAAATATAATAAAAAATTAAAGCTATTGAAAAGTAATAAATAAAATAGTAAATTATATATTTCGCATATATAATATTAATTTAATATTAATTTTTTTATATGGTTTCGATTAGGTACGATTTTTATAAAAAATCTTAACTTCAATTAAATAACGAGATAAATTCGATTCGATTTTTGTACTATTTATTTTTGCATATAATTTGGATACGATTTTTCAATACAATTACAACCACAAGAACTATGCACAACCCAATAAAAAATAAATTTAATTTTTATAATTTTAAATATCCATATTAATTAATCAATTAATTAATTAATTTATTCATTAATTATTTAAATTACAACATAATTTTATTCTATAATTTTAAATAGCAGTCCAATAAAAAATAAATTTGATTTTTATAATTTTAAATATTCATATTAATTAATTAATTTATTTATTTATTAATTATTTAATTCAATACTCTTGTACATATATTTAATAACAGTAAATAAATTTATAATTAGTATTATCTAATTATAATATTATTATAATAATATGTTAAAATTAATAAAATATATTATAATAATATATTAAATTAATAAAATATAAATATTTTATTATAATATATTAATAATTAAAAAATAAAAAAATTAAATTATGGCCGCAATTAAAAAAAAACAAAACAAATAATACCCGCCTATTTAACAAACGCCAAACACACTTTTCGATTATTATTTAACACCCGACCCCAAATAATAAATTATAATAAAATATTATAAATTAATATTTATATTATATTAAAAATACAATAATTTTATTCTATAATTCTATATATTTTATTTTTATTAATTCAAACATAATAAAGAAAAAAAAAGAAGTATTTTAAATTTGATTTGCAAAATGGGTTTTCAAAGTTGGGGAAAGAGTTAAAAATAATTTTTGATGATCTGAGATCCAATAGAATAGGGTTTTACAAGGGTTTTGGTATTGAAGAATAAAGCTTGGTCCATCTCCCTAGAGGGGTATCCCTTTTATCCTTTCTTTCTGCTTGCTGGTGACGTATAACGGCTCTCCCATGATTGGGCCACGCGTCTCTGCCATACAGATATGTGCGTACGAGGATATCAGGCGCCTGCTCCATGCGTAACGGCCTCTGATTCTCTCCCGTGCGTACGCTCGAGCGGATCTGCCAGGCTGTATGACGAGTCTCGTTCTGGATTCTGGGCTGGGCCGAGAGCTGGGTTGGACGCTGAACCCAGGAGGAGAAGGAATCCATGAGAAGGTTATACGGGCTGGGCCGATCTCGATGAGGAAGAATCGGGTGGAGTCCGGCCTCAGGGGTCTGATGATCTGGGCTTGTTTTGAGAGGGCGCGCGGGCCTTCCTTTCATGGGCCGTGGCCGTAATCTAGGCCCAGGATTGGGGGTAGGGAAATCCAGCGGTCATCAATTGCTCCTTCACCTTCTTGGCAGTTATTGCTCTGACTGCCGAGGGGGTGAATATCGAGAACCATTATGACCGCGCCTGTTCGCGTACAGATGCCTTCATAACTCCCTTTCATCTTTTTGTCATTCCTCATTTCTTGAATCCTATCTGCCTCTTTCCCTTTCTGGCCTTTCCTTACCTCTCAGATACTCTGCTCTTCTTTACTTCCTTGTCATTATCGCCTGGACATGCTTCTTTTTCCTTTTCCATGAATATCTTTTAAAGATCCTGACATCGTGGGCTTAGAGTCTAGAGTTACTTTGCGCTAAGACTTCAGATTTTGAGTATATATCAGTGTTGACTCCTCTTCACTTCTAGGCCCTTTGTCGGAGAAAGGGAGTCTTTCCTTCCAGCGGGATTCTCCTATTTTTTCTGCAAAGGATCTATTTGACGCCTTCTTCAAACGGATTGAGGTGAGCCTGGGGCTTCATTGCTTTGTTGCCCCAGGGGTTTGCTTTAATCTTGCTTTCATTATCTCGACAAAAGATTATCCTGACTTGTCTCTGTTTGGAACTTTTTGCAGTACCTGAGATAAAGATGGATCAGTCCAAACCTCTTGAAAATCTGATATTACCTCGAGGGAGTCTGAAGATTGCTTCTGAGGTCCTCCTAGTAGGGCGGTTGATGGGTGGAGTCATTTGGCAAGTTGTTGAAACTGTTTTACCCAGATCATCTGGCTGGCCTCCTCCTCTGGTTGTTGTTCGAGCTCCAAAGAGGCTATGGGCTGTTGGGGGGTCTGTTTTGACTTTACCTTCCTTCGAGAAGGAAATTTCCCCGATGTCCATGTTGTCTGCTTTTGATATAAATGGAGGTGGCGAAAATGATCAATTTATTGCCCCCTTTGGTGTGGAGTACCTGTATTATGAGAGGCTGAGATCTGCTGCACTCAATCAAGCTTCCGTCGATGCCTTCGAATATATGCTTTGTGATCTTCTTGAAGCCGTAACTCGAAGACTTATGTTTTCCATGTGTGACATACGAACAACATATAATATCTGAGCTTGTTCGTATGTATCGTGCATCACATTTGGGCAATCGAATGTTTGCCTATAGGGGAACAGTGAGAAATGCTTATGGGAATCAACTCGTTCAGTTCCCCTATAATAACGATGCGGGGCTCGGCCGACCTACAGAACTCGTTTTCCGTATCTGAGAGTCCCTCTGTATCGAAAACTAGGATAGTGTGATGGGTGATAGTGACGTAAACGTAGACGATGTATCTGGTCATGTAAATCCTCGAAGGATAGCTTTTTATTCTGTAATGTGGGTATTCGTAACGTGCTGTAATGAAGCTTTCGTTTTTTCGTTCATATCCGAACTGTTCCTTCTTTATTATGAATGAGATGTTGAGACTGTTTTCTTCGTGGTTGTCTCTGAGAAGTCTATGATATTGTTTTTTCCTTCTTGTCTTTTAATTGACCCGACCCAAAATCCATTTCGCCAGTCTGAGTTTTTAGTTTACTCCTTCCGAGCTGTACCGACCGACCTGCGAGCTCGCTTTCGGTTTACTTTGTCCAAGCGAGACTAACCGATCTGCAAGCTCTGCTTTTAATCAAGGGGTTGAGCTTCTGACCCATAACTTTCAATTTACTTTTTTTCGAGCTGGACTAACCGACCTGTGAGCTTTGTCTGCATTCAATGAGCCGAGCTCTAAGTTCCCTTAGCTTTCAATTTACTTTTTCCGAGCTGGACTAACCGACCTGTGAGCTCTGTCTTTAATCAATGGGTTGAGTTTCTGACCCATAACTTTGTAAGATTCCGAGGCGTCTTCATCGCTTCGCTTTGGGCTCCTGGCCTTTGCTTAATGATGATCCTTCTTAGGTGATAGGCTGGTCTGACCTTTATCATGCTTCCCCCCTGTTTGTCTCCTTGGGTTTTTCTATGACTTACTCTTCTTCTTTAGTTTTTACTGCCTGAGCGGTGATGATGTGCATTTTGCGTGTCAGGTCGTCCTGAGTGAGAGATTCAATTGGAGCTCGGTCTCAGGGTTTTGACAATTTGGGTTTATCTTATGCAAATAGCGTGTGGGCCTTCGGCTGATGGGCTATTGTCGTGGGCCTGGCCCTTTGTAGGGGTGGAGAAGCCCAGCGGTCATCTCCTTGCCCCTTTACCTTCTCGCCGGTTATTATCTAACCGTTGAGAGGGTAAACTTCGAGAGCAATTAATGATCGCGCCGCTCCAAGACAAAACTGCTCAGAACAACGTTTCATCTCATTATTGCCTTTCACTTCGAATTCTCCCTGTCTTCTGAAGAAACTCGCTCTCTGTTTTCCTGCAACTTCTTCTGTTTTTTCCACCCTATTGCGTTTTCAGGTACGCTTCTTTTCTCTTCCATGGAGGGTCCAAAACTCCCGGATGTCGCTAATCTTAGGTCGCATATCACTTCTTCTACCATAAATAAACATATTTCTTGGAGGTATCTAGATACTCCGCTTTATCTTATTCGAGCTCCTTTCCAAAATGAAAGGATAGTTCTTCCAAACCCTCCCCCCCTGGTTTGATGGATCCCCAGAGGGGGCGTTGTATAGTCTTTTTTCTCAAACAGAGGGATTTCGGTCTACCTTTCCCTTTTACTCCATTTTTTGCCGAGGTTTTCCGATACTTCGGAGTAACCCCCCGGATGTTATCCCTAAATTCTATTCTATTCATGAGTTGTTTCGAATCCATCTGCCAAAGCTGGGGTTTCACGCCCACGGCCTGTCTGTTCGTCACTTTCTTCCGTCTCGTTAGGGCGGTTCAGAATTTCTATTATTTTTCCCCCCGTAGTGGGTTGTCTCTTTTCACGGGCTACAAGGATTCCATAAAGGGATGGGTTGAGAATTTCCTTATGGCGGAGCTGAAATTAGAATCCGCCTTATCATGGGAAGTGGATCTAAGTTGGGAGGATGTTCCTCCGGGCTGCAATGACTTGCCCCGGTTGAGCCTTATTGAGCAGGTGGGGTTGCTTCGACTGACTTCTGTTGAAAGGAAGTATGACGTCGAGAAGTGTATGTTCGTGTCTAATCTTAGGGATATCCGGGACACGGGTATAGTGCCTCGTCCAATGACTCCGTTTCTTTGTTGTAAATGATATTATAAAATGCGCTAATCTTTTATAGTTTCGTGTTTTTGCAGCTTCTGTCGTTGAAATGGAAGAGATCAGGCATCCGAAGAACTTAGTCCTGTCTCGGGATAATATGCATGCAATTTTTGATGCCCTTCGGGCTGGGCGTTCTGTGCCTGAGGTCGCTGCAGAGGTGGCTCAAGTTGCTTTTTCCAAGAAAGTTAGCCGACCTCTTACCAAGGCTTCCTCTCGAGATCCTAAGCTGAGCTCTCGAGGCTCTAAGTCATCTCGGCCATCTAGTCGTGGCAAGTCGGCCTTGACTATTAAGTCTATTGAAGAGCCTAAGTCTGCTCAAGATTCGTCAGAGGGTACGAGGGAAGTTTCTCTAGCCATTGTGGAGCAGACCGAGGTCGTTGAACAAGCACGGTTGGGTCTTGCTCGTTCTTCTGAAGAGGTGTCAGGGGGAAAACTTAAGTCCCCCATTACCGAGGATGAGGAGGCCCCTGGGAAGGGAAAAGAGATCATCCTTGTGGAGGATGACGTCTTGGAGGCGCCTGCCAAGGATGCCCCTGCTCCTGCGGGGGTCAGGTCTGAGTCTGGAGACTCCGTAGCGAAAATCGGGGACAAGCGTCCAGTGCCTCATGGAACATCTGCCCCTCCTCCTGCCCAGAAGAAGCCCAGGGTTTCCAAAGGATCTTCTCCTGCCCTTCCTCCTATTGGGAAGGGAAAAAATGTTCCTGTTGTACCTCTATTGTCTTCTACTGACAACGACACTCCGAACGTTGCGGACATCACCTCTCAATCTCCGGCCAATGCCGTCGCCAAACTTTTTAGAGAACGGATGTTTGGCGGAGCTACAGAGGCCTCGGATCCACGCCTGCTTGCCCTTACTGGTTTTTTAGCCAGTTCTACCAAGGAGCAAGCGTCCTTCCGATCCCGATCTCGTGAAGAGCTCGGGAATACAATCAGGGAGATGCTTTTGATGGTAAATTATTTTTCTCTCTCTTTTGGTCTTCTTTATTTCTTTCTTTTGACGGTTGTCCTCCCCTACTAGGTGACGGGTCTTTTTATGGAGGTGGACGCTCGCGACCACTCTCTCCGGGAGTCCGTGGATCACTGGATTGAAGAGGCGCACCTGGAGGAGAATATATCTGCCACTAATGGTGCCAGAGGCAATCTTCTAGCTGCTCGGGAACATTCCCAGTCCCTCCAGGTGGAGTTGCACTCTGCGTTGGAGGCCTTTAAAAGAGCTGAAGGCAGAGCGGCTGAGGCAGCAGAGCACACCAAATCCCTGGAAGCAGAGTTGTCTTGTACTCGTAGGGTTCTCCAGGAGTTTGATGAGAGGACAGCTGAGGTAGAAGTTCGTTGTGTAGAAGTTTTAAAGCAGCTGTCCTCTATGACAACGGCTCTTCAGGAAAGAGATGAGGTTGTAAGTCGAAGGGATGAAGTCCAGTGCCAATATGAAGCCTTAAAGGCTGATTCTGAAGGACTTCAAGTTCGCCTGAATGAGGTGAATGCTCAAAAGGAGAGGGCCTTAGCTCGGGTGGAAGTCCTTGAGCAGGAGCTGAGCACGAGCTCTGAACGTATCAGAGTCCTGGCTTCATCGGCGGAGGAGTCCCAACTTCGCCATCAACAGCTTAACCATGAAGTCAGGACTTTGGAACGTAAATGTTCAGCCTTGCTCGAGGTGGTGAAACATGCTGAAGGCAAGGTCCTGCTAGAACGCGAGAGGTGTCTAGCAGAATATCAGGAGTCGGAGGAGCTGAAAAGAAAGATTGAGCAGGCCTGTGAAGCTCACCTTCAGGACTACAAGGATTCTCCTGAGTTGAAGGCATTTATAGCTGAGGCCTGTGAAACGCATCTTGACGAATATCTAGCCTCTGCAGACATGAAAGCTGCTGTTCTTCAGAAAGCCTTCCGCATGTATGTAACTGGTTACAATCGCGGTATAAGAGAGGCTAGGCATGCTCCTGATACTCCTCTGGCAAAGCTTCGTATGGCTGAAGTGGACTCTGATGGTGAGCCGGTGTTGTATGGAGAAGATGATTTCCCTATGCCTAGAGGGGACTGTCGTGTTGGAGGTCCGTCGGCTGTATCTTCTGAAGAAGAATTCGAGTCGGATGGGGAGGACCTGGGAGCCCTTGAGTCTGAAGGAGGCGACCCCGAATCTGGAGGGGAGGACCTCAATCCAGGGTTGCAGATTGCCCCTGTTGTTGATACTAAGACATCTGACCCAAAGGATGCCGGGCTTCCTCCAGATACAGTTGTAAATAAACATAATGTAGGCGAGGATGTTCTTACAAATGTAAGTCCCTTAAGGACTATCTTTCCTTCAACCTCGTCTGATAAGTAGATTGTAACAGCCCTCTATTCTTAATGAAATTTTAATTTCTTTTTACTTGAGCTGTTTTCCGCTTTATAATTTATCTCTCCTTCTCGTAACTGTAATGCTTACATTGTATATTTTTATTCATAAGCTTTTTCTGAACTAGATTATCCTTTAGTCATGAGCTCGATTCTTAGCTAACTGTCTGAACTTATAAGTCAGATCACATACCTTCTCATGGTGATTAGCAGGGCTGCCTTTTTGCTTTTAGTTCTGTCTTGCCAGGAAATGAAGCTGAGGTCCTTTCTTCCCAAATTGCCCCCTTTACCTCCTCAACCTTTCATTACATGAGTGTTGAGGGGGTAAATAATATTGTCCTGTTTCCTTAGTTATGAGCTCGGATGTCTATGTATGGCGAACTGACTCGAGTTATGAGTACGGTCCTCCTTTTTTTTTTTTTTTTTTTTGGGCTGAGAGCTCGGCTCTTCACTCTTTACGTAGGCTTTTACACCTATGGCTTGTGATGCTTCGTATATCCCTGGGTATCTTCTAGGTTATTTGCTGTCTAGACCTCTTTGTAAGCTGAGCTTAGCGTCAGCGATCACTTTTTAAGTACCTTTTGGCCATAGTGCTCCGAGCTCCTTCGGGAGATCGGAGTTTGGCCTTGCTTTGATGCCTTTGGGCGCATCTTTTTGTGAGGTCGGAACTGTATTTTCCTGAATTGTCCCTGCATATGATATGGGAATTTTTTGCTTAGAGATGGTCTTAAGGCCTTCTCCAGCTGTTTTTTACTTTGTTTTCCCGGGAGTTCTTAGGGGGTCCCGGTCTTTTTTGTGTTTCCGGGACGACCTCGGGGCCTCGCCGGCTTTTTTTGTTCCAGGAGATCTTACGGGTTCTTGGTCATTTTAGTATTTCCGGGATGACCTCGGGGCCTCGCCGGCTGTTTTTGCTCCAGGAGATCTTACTGGATCCTGATCATTTTTGTATTTTCGAGATGACCTCGGGGCCTCGCCGGTTGTTTTTGCTCCAGGAGATCTTACGGGATCCTGGTCATTTTTGTATTTCCGGGACGACCTCGAGGCCTCGCCGGTTATTTTTTGCTCCAGGAGATCTTACGGGATCCTGGTCATTTTTGTATTTCCGGGATGACCTCGGGGCCTCGCCGGTTGTTTTTGCTCCAGGAGATCTTACGGGATCCTGGTCATTTTCATTCCGGGGTGACCTCGGGGCTCCACCGGTTGTTTTTGCTCCAAGAGATCTTACGGGATCCTGGTCATTTTCGTTCCGGGGTGACCTCGGGGCCTCGCCGGTTGTTTTTGCTCCAGGAGATCTTACGGGATCCTAGTCATTTTCGTTCCGGGGTGACCTCGGGGCCCCGCCGGTTGTTTTTGCTCCAGGAGATCTTACGGGATCCTAGTCATTTTCGTTCCGGGGTGACCTCGGGGCCCCGCCGGCTGTTTGTGCTCTTAATTTGGTTTGTGGTGTCAGGAAATCTAGGGGGTCCTGACACCTACCTTTCTTTTTCATGGAGGAATATTATTCATGATAATAAAGATAATCTCATTGTGTAAATAACTCGTTTTCTTCATATTTATCAGAATACAATGTTTTTCTTTACAACTATATCAGGGGAAATACCTCTTTAGGTGTTGAATATTCCAAGCGTGGGGCTCATGGTTCCCTTGCATATCTTCAATCCAGTATACTCCTGGCCGGACCATTTTTGTTACTTTGAACGAACCCTCCCAGGTTGGTGCTAGCTTACCAGCTGCCGCCCTTTTTCCTGTGGCTTCCAGGTTTCTTAAGGCCAGGTCTCCCACTTTCAAGCTTCTTTCTCTGACCTTTTGGTTGTAGTATCGTGCTGCCCGTTGTTGATAGGCGGCAGTTCGGATTTGAGCTTCGTCCCTGATTTCCTCAAGGGCATCCAGGTTGCTTCTTAGCTTGTCATCGTTAGTGCTCTCGCTAGCAAATTGGACTCGATGAGTAGGAATCTGCAATTCAACTGGGACTACGGCCTCTGTACCATAGGCAAGTGCAAAGGGCGTTTCTTTAGTGGGTGCTCTAGGAGTGGTTCGGAGTGCCCACAGGATGTTGTTGAGTTCTTCTGCCCAATTTGTCTTTGCTCCATCTAGTCGCTTTTTTAATCCTTGTAGGATGGCTCTGTTGGTGACCTCTGTTTGGCCGTTAGTTTAAGGATGAGCCACAGAGGAGAATTTATGCCAGATACCCATATTCGTTGTGAAAGCTCTGAAGGTGCTGCAATCAAACTGTCTGCCATTATCTGAAATAAGCACTCTGGGTACACCAAATCTGCAGATGATATGCCCCCACACAAAATCTATCATCTTTCGAGCTGTGATTGTAGCTATTGCTTCTGCCTCTGGCCATTTTGAGAAGTACTCTACAGCCACCACTACAAATTTCCTTTGCCCCGTGGTTTTGGGGAAAGGTCCCAGGATGTCAATTCCCCATTGCGAGAAAGGCCATGGACTGGATATGTTGGCTTGAGGAGTGGCTGGAGTCTTGATGGCATTGGCAAATCTCTGGCATACGTCGCACCTTCGGACGAACTCTTCTGCTTCTTTTTTAACAGTGGGCCAATAATACCCTTGCCTGAATACTTTATTAGCTAATGTCCCTCCTCCCTCGTGGGCTTCACACATGCCTCTATGTATTTCTTCCATCACCTTCGTAGCCTCTTCCGGGCTCACGCATCGGAGCCACGGACTGGACTTTCCTTTTCTGTACAAGGTCCCCCTTATCGCTTGGTAGTTAGCGGCACGAGCTTCTATCTTTTTGGCTTCATCTTTATCCTCGGGGAGTTTACCTTGCTCCAGGTATTCTAAGTAAGGGGTCATCCATGTCGGGTTCTGCTACTGTGGCTAAGTATACTGCTCTTGCCTCTTCCTGGCTGCCCTGGACTATTCCCACTCCTTCTTCTGTTGGAAATTTAAGCGCCAAATACCTGATACTGGTGACAGCTTCGAAATTGAATAGCGCAGGCCTCCCCAAGATCACATTATAGCTTAACGAAAGTTTGACCACTAAAAATACCTCATGATGAGTACGAGTTCTGGGTGCTTCACCTAAGGTGAGAGCCAGCTTCACCTTCCCTTCCACGAGCACCGGTACTCCTCCGATCCCCTTGATTGGTGCCTGGTCTCGGACCAACTGTTCTTCCGGAATTCCCATCTGCTGAAAAACCCGGTATGGTAGCAAGTTGACTTTACTCCCGTCATCCACTAAGACCTTCTTTACTCGATAATTGTGAATGACGGCTTCAATGACGAGCGTGTCGTCATGGGGCATCTGAATACCCTGAGCATCTTCTGAAGAGAAGGTGATGGTCATGGGAGAGTGGTCAACGATTTGCATGACCTCAGTACTGCTGCTCTTTCCCTCCCGATTTCTCTTCTTCCCTCGGAGGCCCATCCGACCTCCCGTTCTGCCAACAATCATGTTGATGGTCCCGCTGGATCCATCGTTCACCGGTCCAGTTCCTGTTCTCCTCGGCATCTGAACCGCCGGACTGGATTGAGGCCTTTGTCCCTCTGATTTCTTCACAAAGTTCTTTAGGTGCCCCCTCTTTATCAACCTCTCGATCTCTGCTATCAACTGGAAGCAGTTGTTGGTATCGTGGCCATGCGTCCGATGATATTGACAATACTTGTCAGGATTCCATTGGTCTGCTTCCGACTTCATAGGTTTGGGCCACTGGAGAAACTCCTTATCCTGGACAGCCATGAGCACCTCGGCTCTGGACGCATTTAGTGGAGTCGGCTTCTCAGGAACCCAAGGGGGAGGTAATCTTGGCTCATGGACCCGTGGAGGGGGAGGCCTTTGATCTCGTCGCTCCCAGGCCTGCTTGTACGGCTCGGGCCTCTTGCCATGTTTCTTTTCATGTTTCTCCGGCCTCCTTTCTTCTGAGGCTTTCTCTTTTCCTGTCATCCTTTTGGCAAATCGGCTTGTTACTAAGGCGTCATCCTGCCTTATATACTTCTCTGCTCTCTGCATCAGCTCGGCCAGGGAGGTCGGAGGTTTCCTGCTTAAGGAACCGAAGAACTCGGCAGAGGTTGTTCCCTTTTGCATTGCCTCTACCGCCCTTCCTTCATCGAGATCGGAAATCTGCAGGGCCTCCGTATTGAAACGAGCGACATACTCTCTGAGTGATTCACCCTCTCTCTGTCTTACTGTCTCCAAGTAGCTCGTCTTCCTCTCTGCTGGCACCCCGGCTATGAATCGACTGATGAAGCGAATGGCTAGATCTCCGAAACTTCTGATACTTCCGGCCTCAAGGCTGTTGAACCACGCCCGCGCCGATCCCGAGAGCGTCATTGGAAATACTTTACACATTAAGGCATCTGACAGAGTTTGCAACTCCATGAAGGTCTTATAGTTCATGACGTGCTCCCTCGGGTTACCAGTTCCATCATAAGCCGCCATTGATGGCATCATAAACTTCTTAGGGACAGTCTCTTGCTGCACCCACTTTGAGAAAGGGGAAGAAGTAGGCAAAGAGGTTTGGCTTTGGTCTTTCTTACCTAGCTCGGCTAGGAGCTGTTCTCTCAATTTCTTCAACTTTTGGTCCACCTTCTCGTCTTCTGGGCTGGGTTTTTTCTCCAGGTGGTATTCCTCCTCCTCTGCTTCAGTTCCCGTCCACCCGGTTATTTCGGCGGAATAGTTATCCACCTCCTCATTTTCTATCATCTCTCTCGCCCTCCTCGCATGGATTCGGGCCTCCGGTCCTTCCTCTTCGCCGGCTTTTCTTCCTCTTTCTTCAGTATCGCGGCTGCTAGTTTGAAGACGGTCAGGTGCAGGTCGGGGGTCATTGGTCTGAGGTTCCTCTACAACCGGTAGTGTATTTACTGGGGTGTTGAGGCCTCTCTGTTGCATTATCTGCCCCAACCAGTGGGCGGTATTCTGTAACTGGCAAGCCATGTTTTGAAGATCCTGGTTAGACAAGGTAACAGTGGGAGCATTCCCTGCCAAACTTGGCGAGGGATTAAGAGGAACAGGTGTTTGGTTGTTTAATGTCGTAGGACTAGAAAAGGAGAATTTTTGCCCCTCTTGGGCAGAGCTTAGGTCATTTGGGATGTTAAGGTTACTTTCTTGGTGATTAGCCATCGTGGATCTCAGTGGGTTTTGTTAAGAGTGAAAACTCCGGTGATGAAAAAATCTCCGTCGTTTCCCATAGACGGCGCCAATTGATGATCTGAGATCCAATAGAATAGGGTTTTACAAGGGTTTTGGTATTGAAGAATAAAGTTTGGTCCATCTCCCTAGAGGGGTATCCCTTTTATCCTTTCTTTCTGCTTGCTGGTGACGTATAACGGCTCTCTCATGATTGGGCCACGAGTCTCTGCCATACAGATATGGGCGTACGAGGATATCAGGCGCCTGCTCCATGCGTAACGGCCTCTGATTCTCCCCCGTGCGTACGCTCGAGCGGATCTGCCAGGCTGTATGACGAGTCTCGTTCTGGATTCTGGACTGGGCCGAGAGCTGGGTTGGACGCTGAACCCAGGAGGAGAAGGAATCCATGGGAAGGTTATACGGGCTGGGCCGATCTCGATGAGAAAGAATCGGGTGGAGTCCGGCCTCGGGGATCTGATGATCTGGGCTTGTTTTGAGAGGGCGCGCGGGCCTTCCTTTCATGGGTCGTGGCCGTAATCTAGGCCCAGGATTGGGGGTAGGGAAATCTAGCGGTCATCAATTTTAAATTAAAATAATATATTTTTTTAAATCAACATTTTTTAGAAAATATTTTTCTTTCCTTCAACTTTTTCTGTATCAATCCAAACTAGATAATTTAATTTTTTAAGATGTTGGAGTAAAGACATAATGTTCTAATTGCAAAAAATAATAGTATCTCATTTTTCATTCTATAATTTTTATCTATTTTATTTTTTATATACATTAAAAAACATTTTTTTTAACTTTTAATTATATTTATTTTAAATATATAAGTTTTATTAAATATTAAAAAATTTTAAAAATTTTTAAAAATAAAATAAAATAAAATAGAATTATGAAAAATAAAATAAATAACAATTTTAAAATAATTAAAAATAATAAAAATTATAAAATAAAAAAATATAATAAAAAATTAAAGCAATTAAAAAAGTAACAAATAAAATAATAAATTATACATTTGCCATATATAATATTAATTTAATATTAATTTTGTATACAGTTTCCATTCGTTACGATTCTTAATAAAAAATCCTAATTTAAACGAGTTACACTATCAATTTTTTTTTTTCATATAAGATTTGAGTACGGTTGTTCAACTCAATTAGAACTCACAAAAACCATGCGCAATCATAATTAAAGCATATGATGGCTATACTAAATTTCAATTGGTCGCGATTGATAAAGATTTTAAAAATAAAATCTTCTTTTTAGTGATAACCATTAGACCAAATATAAGTTTGGTATGCCTCGGATTCCATCTTTGTCATCATCATCTTCATATGGGCTCTACATTACAGTTATTCACTCCAACACTGTAATCAGCAATAGGAGGTTGGTTGAGATTTTCATCCAGGTTCTTTCCAAGCTATAGTTGTGTGCACTTCCCTGGAAGTTTGTGGGGGGGACTGAAAGCTCTTGCAAGTTGAGCTTCCCCTATAAGTACTGTTTGATACTTTTTACCGTTTCATCTCCCTTCAAAAATTCATCAACTACCACAGAATCGCATGGATCTAAAAGAATAAAATCTCTGTAAAGATCATTGGTGGCTAACTATAAAGTATGCAGAAAAAAAACAAATCAAGCAGAAAAAAACAAATCAAGCAGATAGAAAATTCATAAATATAGGAAATGTGCAAACATAACTCATACTAGGTATGATTCTAATTCTCTACCATCACCATTGGTATCCAAGCAATCACCTTCAAGAACAACAAGGTTTGCTGGTGGTTTCACAAAGTGATAAAAAGAAGCATCTTTACTAGTTGAAGCATCTAAGGAATTCTGATATTTGCATCATAGCATCACCATATAGAGTGAAGTATGTCTGCAATTATATAGTATCAGTAATAGATTAATATAATAATTCTGCAATTACATAGTATCAGTAATTTTATACACGTTTAATGTTATTTCATAATTCTACAAAGTATTAAGATTAATTATTATATTTTATAAAGATATTATAAAATTTAATAGTATAATATTTTATATAGATAATAATAACAATTATAAATATATATGTAATTATTTTAATAGTATAATATTATATATATATATATATATATAATCTATTTATATATAATATAATAAAAATAAAATGGTAAAAAATATTTAAAAATTAAATGTTATTGCACACATACAATTTATATGTAATATAAAATGTATCATTGAAAATATATATTAGAATTATAATATTATTATAAATTATTTTTTTAATATCGGTATAAATTTTAATAAAAAATCTTAACTCAAATTAAATAAAGAGATAAATTCGATTCGATTACAAAATATATATTAGAATTACAAAATATATATTCGATTCCATTACAAAATATATATTAGAATTATAAAATATTTTTTAATTTTTAATTAAATTTATTTTAAATATATAATTTTTATTAAATATTAAAAAAATTTAAAAATTTTTAAAAATAAAATAAAATTAAATAGAATTATAAAAAATAAAATTAATAACAATTTTATAATAGTTAAAAAATAATAAAAATTATAAAATAAAAAATATAATAAAAAATTAAAACTATTAAAAAATGGCAAATAAAATAGTAAATTATATATTTCGAATATATAATATTGATTTAATATTAATTATTTCATACGGTTTCAATTAGGTACGATTTTTATAAAAACTTTTAACTTGAATTAAATAACGAGATAATTTCGATTCAATTTCTACACTATTAATTTTTTATTTTTTATTTTTTTTACATGATTTTGATAAGATTTTTCAATTGAATTAGAACCACAAAATTGAATTAGAACCACAAAAATCATGCATAATCCAATAAAAAAATAAATTTAATTTTTGTAATTTTAAATATTCATATTAATTAATCAATTAATTTATTTATTTATTCATTAATTATTTAAATTACAACATAATTTTATTCTATAATTTTAAATAGTAGTGCAATGAAAAATAAATTTAATTTTTATAATTTTAAATATTCATATTAATTAAGTAATTTATTTATTAATTATTTAATTGAATACTCTTGTACATGTATTTAATAACAGTAAATAAATTTATAATTAGTATTATCTAATTATAATATTATTATAATAATATGTTAAAATTAATAAAATATATTATAGTAATATATTAAATTAATAAAATATAAATATTTTATTATAATATATTAATAATTAAAAAATAAAAAAAATTAAATTATGGCCACAATTTAAAAAAAACAAAACAAATAATACCCGTCTATGTAACAGACGCGAAACACCCTTTTCGATTATTATTTAACATCCGACCCCAAATAATATATTATAATAAAATATTATAAATTAATATTTATATTATATTAAATATATAATAATTTTATTCTATAATTCTAAATATTTTATTTTTATTAATTCAAACATAATAAAAAAAATAAGAAAGTATTTTAAATTTGATTTGCAAAATGGGTTTTAAAGTTGGGGAAGAGTATAAAAATAATTTTAAATTAAAATAATGTTAACTTTTCTATTTTTTTAGAAAATATTTTTCTTTCCTTCAACTTTTTCCGTATCAATTCAAACTAGATAATATAATTTTTAAGATGTTGGAGTAAAGACATAATGCTCTAATTGCAAAAATAATAGTATCTCATTTTTCATTCTATAATTTTTATTTTTTTTATTTTTTTATATACATTAAAAATATATTTTTTAACTTTTAATTATATTTATTTTAAATATATAAATTTTATTAAATATTAAAAAATTTTAAAAATTTTAAAAATAAAATTAAATAGATTATGAAAAATAAAATAATTAAAAATAATAAAAATTATAAAATAAAAAATATAATAAAAAATTAAAGCAATTAAAATATAACAAATAAAATAATAAATTATACATTTGGCATATATAATGTTAATTTAATATTAATTTTATATAGAACTCACAAGAACCATACACGACCGTAATTAAAGCATATGGTGGCTCTACTAAATTTCAATCGGTCGCGATTGACAAAGATTTTAAAAATAAAATCTTTTTAGTGGTAACCATTAGACCAAATTTAAATTTCATATGCCTCGGGTTCCATCTTTGTCATCATCATCTTCATATGGGCTTTACATTACAGTTATTCACTCCAACACTGTAATCAGTCATAGGAGGTTGGTTGAGATTTTCATCAAGATTCTTTCCTAGCGATAGTTGTGTGAACTTCTCTGGAAGTCTTGTGGGAGACTGAAAGCACTTGCAAGTTAAGCTTCCCTTATAAGTACTGTTTGGTACTTTTTCCAGTTTCATCTCCCTTCAAAAAATCATCCACTGCCATTGAATCGCATGGATCTAAAAGAACAAAATCTCTGTAAAGATCATTGGTGGCTAACTATAAAGTATGCAGAAAAAAAACAAATCAAGCAGATAGAAAATTCATAAATATAGGAAATGTGCAAACATAACTCATACTAGGTATGATTCTAATTCTCTACCATCACCATTGGTATCCAAGCAATCACCTTCAAGAACAATAAAGTTTGCTGGTGGTTTCACAAAGTGATAAAAAGAAGCATCTTTACTAGTTGAAGTATCTAAGGAATTCTGATATTTGCATCATAGCATCATAGCATCACCATATAGAGTGAAGTATGTCTGCAATTATATAGTATCAGTAATAGATTAATATAATAATTCTGCAATTACATAGTATCAGTAATTTTATACACGTTTAATGTTATTTCATAATTCTACAAAGTACTAAGATTAATTATTATATTTTATAAAGATATTATAAAAATTAATAGTATAATATTTTATATAGATAATAATAACAATTATAAATATATATGTAATTATTTTAATAGTATAATATTATATATATATATATATATATATATATATATATATATATATATATATATATATATAATCTATTTACATATAATATAATAAAAATAAAATGGTAAAAAATATTTAAAAATTAAATGTTATTGCACACATACAATTTATATGTAATATAAAATGTATCATTGAAAATATATATTAGAATTATAATATTATTATAAATTATTTTTTTAATATCGGTATAAATTTTAATAAAAAATCTTAACTCAAATTAAATAAAGAGATAAATTCGATTCGATTACAAAATATATATTAGAATTACAAAATATATATTCGATTCGATTACAAAATATATATTAGAATTACAAAATATTTTTTAATTTTTAATTAAATTTATTTTAAATATATAATTTTTATTAAATATTAAAAAATAAAAAATTTTTAAAAATAAAATAAAATAAAATAGAATTATAAAAAATAAAATAAATAACAATTTTATAATAATTAAAAAATAATAAAAATTATAAAATAAAAAATATAATAAAAAATTAAAACTATTAAAAAATATCAAATAAAATAGTAAATTATATATTTCGCATATATAATATTGATTTAATATTAATTATTTCATACGGTTTCAATTAGGTACAATTTTTATAAAAAATTTTAACTTGAATTAAATAACGAGATAATTTCGATTCAATTTCTACACTATTAATTTTTTATTTTTTATTTTTTTTATATAATTTCGATAAGATTTTTCAATTGAATTAGAACCACAAGAATCATGCACAATCCAATAAAAAAATAAATTTAATTTTTATAATTTTAAATATTCATATTAATTAATCAATTAATTAATTTATTTATTCATTAATTATTTAAATTACAACATAATTTTATTCTATAATTTAAAATAGTAGTGCAATGAAAAATAAATTTAATTTTTATAATTTTAAATATTCATATTAATTAAGTAATTTATTTATTAATTATTTAATTGAATACTCTTGTACATGTATTTAATAACAGTAAATAAATTTATAATTAGTATTATCTAATTATAATATTATTATAATAATATGTTAAAATAAATAAAATATATTATAGTAATATATTAAATTAATAAAATATAAATATTTTATTATAATATATTAATAATTAAAAAATAAAAAAAAATTAAATAATGGCCACAATTTAAAAAAAACAAAACAAATAATACCCGCTTATTTAACAGACGCCAAACACCCTTTTCGATTATTATTTAACATCCGACCCCAAATAATATATTATAATAAAATATTATAAATTAATATTTATATTATATTAAATATATAAATTTTATTAAATATTAAAAAATTTTTAAAAATAAAATAAAATAGAATTATGAAAAATAAAATAAATAACAATTTTAAAATAATTAAAAATAATAAAAATTATAAAATAAAAAAATATAATAAAAAATTAAAGCAATTAAAAAAGTAACAAATAAAATAATAAATTATACATTTGCCATATATAATATTAATTTAATATTAATTTTGTATACAATTTCCATTCGTTACGGTTCTTAATAAAAAATCCTAACTTAAACGAGTTACACTATCAATTTTTTTTCATATACGATTTGAGTATGGTTGTTCAACTCAATTAGAACTCACAAAAACCATGCACAATCCTAATTAAAGCATATGATGGCTATACTAAATTTCAATTGGTCATGATTGATAAAGATTTTAAAAATAAAATCTTCTTTTTAGTGATAACCATTAGACCAAATATAAGTTTGGTATGTCTCGGATTCCATCTTTGTCATCATTATCTTCATATGGGCTCTACATTACAGTTATTCACTCCAACACTGTAATCAGCCATAGGAGATTGGTTGAGATTTTCATCCAGGTTCTTTTCCAAGCCATAGTTGTGTGCACTTCTCTGAAAGTTTGTGGGGGACTGAAAGCTCTTGCAAGTTGAGCTTCCCCTATAAGTACTGTTTGGTACTTTTTCCAGTTTCATCTCCCTTTAAAAAATCATCAACTACCACGGAATCACATGGATCTAAAAGAATAAAATCTCTGCAAAGATCATTGGTGGCTAACTATAAAGTATGCAGAAAAGACAAATCAGGCAGATAGAAAATTCATAAATACAGAAAATGTGCAAACATAAGTCATACTAAGTAAGATTCTAATTCTCTACCATCACCACTGGTATCCAAGCAGTCACCTTCAAGAACAACAAGGTTTGCTGGTGGTTTCACAAAGTGATAGAAAAAAGCATCTTTACTAGTTGAAGTATCTAAGGAATTCCTTACTTCCACTGCCTTATAATGAACAATTTAGCTGATATTTGTATCATAGCATCACTATATAGAATGAAGTATGTCTGCAATTACATAGTATAAGTAATAGATTAATATAGTAATTCTGCAATTACATGGTATCAGTAATTTTATACACGTTTAATGTTATTTCATAATTCTACAAAGTATGTTTTCCTTTAAATTTTTTAAATTAATTTTAAATTTTAATTAAAATATATATAAAATAATTTTAAATTAAAATTTGTTTTCCTTTAAATTATTTTAGAAAATATTTTCCTTTCGGTAAACTTTTACCAATCAATCCAAACTAGATCTTTTAAACCTTAAAATGTTGTAGTAAAAACATAATGCTCCAATTGCAAAAAATAATGTAACTCATTTTTTATTCTCATAATTTTTATTTATTTTATTTATATATATATATTAAAAAATATTTTTTAATTTTTAATTATATTTATTTTAAATATGTAATTTTTATTAAGTATTAAAAAAATTTTAAAAATTTTTAAAAATAAAATAAATATAAATAGAATTATAAAAAATAAAATAAATAACAATTTTTTAATAATTAAAAAATAGTAAAAATTATAAAATAAAAAATATAATAAAAAATTAAAGCTATTGAAAAATAGTAAATAAAATAGTAAATTATATATTTCGCATATATAATATTAATTTAATATTAATTTTTTTATATGGTTTCGATTAGGTAAGATTTTTATAAAAAATCTTAACTTGAATTAAATAACGACATAAATTCAATTCGATTTTTATACTATTTATTTTTTTTATATAATTTGGATACGATTTTTCAATTGAATTATAACCATAACCACAACAACTATGCACAACCCAATAAAAAATAAATTTAATTTTTATAATTTTAAATATCCATATTAATTAATCAATTAATTAATTTATTTATTCATTAATTATTTAAATTATAACATAATTTTATTCTATAATTTTAAATAGCAGTCCAATAAAAAATAAATTTGATTTTTATAATTTTATATATTCATATTAATTAATTAATTAATTTATTTATTAATTATTTAATTCAATACTCTTGTACATATATTTAATAACAGTAAATAAATTTATAATTAGTATTATCTAATTATAATATTATTATAATAATATATTAAAATTAATAAAATATATTATAATAATATATTAAATTAATAAAATATAAATATTTTATTATAATATATTAATAATTATAAAATAAAAAAATTAAATTACGGCCGCAATTTAAAAAAACAAAACAAATAATACCCGCCTATTTAACAAACGCCAAACACACTTTTCGATTATTATTTAACACCCGACCTCAAATAATATATTATAATAAAATATTATAAATTAATATTTATATTATATTAAAAATATAATAATTTTATTCTATAATTCTAAATATTTTATTTTTATTAATTCAAACATAATAAAGAAAAAAAAAGAAGTATTTTAAATTTGATTTGCAAAATGGCTTTTCAAAGTTGGGGAAAGAGTATAAAAATAATTTTAAATTAAAATAATATTTTTCTTTAAATCAACATTTTTTAGAAAATATTTTTCTTTCCTTCAACTTTTTCTGTATCAATCCAAACTAGATAATTTAATTTTTAAGATGTTGGAGTAAAGACATAATGTTCTAATTGCAAAAAATAATAGTATCTCATTTTTCATTCTATAATTTTTATCTATTTTATTTTTTTATATACATTAAAAAATATTTTTTTAACTTTTAATTATATTTATTTTAAATATATAAATTTTATTAAATATTAAAAAATTTTAAAAATTTTTAAAAATAAAATAAAATAAAATAGAATTATGAAAAATAAAATAAATAACAATTTTAAAATAATTAAAAATAATAAAAATTATAAAATAAAAAAATATAATAAAAAATAAAGCAATTAAAAAAGTAACAAATAAAATAATAAATTATACATTTGCCATATATAATATTAATTTAATATTAATTTTGTATACAGTTTCCATTTGTTACGATTCTTAATAAAAAATCCTAATTTAAACGAGTTACACTATCAATTTTTTTTTTCATATAAGATTTGAGTACGGTTGTTCAACTCAATTAGAACTCACAAAAACCATGCGCAATCATAATTAAAGCATATGATGGCTATACTAAATTTCAATTGGTCGCGATTGATAAAGATTTTAAAAATAAAATCTTCTTTTTAGTGATAACCATTAGACCAAATATAAGTTTGGTATGCCTCGGATTCCATCTTTGTCATCATCATCTTCATATGGGCTCTACATTACAGTTATTCACTCCAACACTGTAATCAGCAATAGGAGGTTGGTTGAGATTTTCATCCAGGTTCTTTCCAAGCCATAGTTGTGTCTACTTCCCTGGAAGTTTGTGGGGGGACTGAAAGCTCTTGCAAGTTGAGCTTCCCCTATAAGTACTGTTTGATACTTTTCTCAGTTTCATCTCCCTTTAAAAAATCATCCACTACCACGGAATCGCATGGATCTAAAAGAATAAAATCTCTGTAAAGATCATTAGTGGCTAACTATAAAGTATGCAGAAAAAAACAAATCAAGCAGAAAAAAACAAATCAAGCAGATAGAAAATTCATAAATATAGGAAATGTGCAAACATAAGATATACTAGGTATGATTCTAATTCTCTACCATCACCATTGGTATCCAAGCAATCACCTTCAAGAACAACAAGGTTTGCTGGTGGTTTCACAAAGTGATAAAAAGAAGCATCTTTACTAGTTGAAGTATCTAAGGAATTCTGATATTTGCATCATAGCATCACCATATAGAGTGAAGTATGTCTGCAATTACATAGTATCAGTAATATATTAATATAATAATTCTGCAATTACATAGTATCAGTAATTTTATACACGTTTAATGTTATTTCATAATTCTACAAAGTACTAAGATTAATTATTATATTTTATAAAGATATTATAAAAATTAATAGTATAATATTTTATATAGATAATAATAACAATTATAAATATATATGTAATTATTTTAATAATTTATATTTTAATAGTATAATATTATATATATATATATAATCTATTTACATATAATATAATAAAAATAAAATGGTAAAAAATATTTAAAAATTAAATGTTATTGCACACATACAATTTATATGTAATATAAAATGCATCACTGAAAATATATAATAGAATTATAATATTATTATAAATTATTTTTTTAATATCGGTATAAATTTTAATAAAAAATCTTAACTCAAATTAAATAAAGAGATAAATTTGATTCGATTACAAAATATATATTAGAATTACAAAATATATATTCGATTCGATTACAAAATATATATTAGAATTACAAAATATTTTTTAATTTTTAATTAAATTTATTTTAAATATATCATTTTTATTAAATATTAAAAAAAAATTAAAAATTTTTAAAAATAAAATAAAATAAAATAGAATTATAAAAAATAAAATTAATAACAATTTTATAATAATTAAAAAATAATAAAAATTATAAAATAAAAAAATATAATAAAAAATTAAAACTATTAAAAAATAGCAAATAAAATAGTAAATTATATCTTTCGGATATATAATATTGATTTAATATTAATTATTTTATATATTTTCGATTAGGTACGATTTTTATAAAAAATTTTAACTTGAATTAAATAACGAGATAAATTCGATTCAATTTGTACACTATTAATTTTTTATTTTTTATTTTTTTTATATGATTTCGATAAGATTTTTCAATTGAATTTGAACCACAAGAATCATGCACAATTCAATAAAAAAAATAAATTTAATTTTTGTAATTTTAAATATTCATATTAATTAATCAATTAATTAATTTATTTATTCATTAATTATTTAAATTACCACCTAATTTTATTCTATAATTTTAAATAGTAATGCAATAAAAAATAAATTTAATTTTTATAATTTTAAATATTCATATTAATTAAGTAATTTATTTATTTATTTATTTATTAATTATTTAATTGAATACTCTTGTACATGTATTTAATAACAGTAAATAAATTTATAATTAGTATTATCTAATTATAATATTATTATAATAATATGTTAAAATAAATAAAATATATTATAGTGATATATTAAATTAATAAAATATAAATATTTTATTATAATATATTAATAATTAAAAAATAAAAAAAATTAAATAATGGTCACAATTGAAAAAAAATAAAACAAATAATATCCGCCTATTTAACAGACGCCAAACACCCTTTTCGATTATTATTTAACATCCGACCCCAAATAATATATTATAATAAAATATTATAAATTAATATTTATATTATATTAAATATATAATAATTTTATTCTATAATTCTAAATATTTTATTTTTATTAATTCAAACATAATAAAGAAAAATAAAAAAATAAGAAAGTATTTTAAATTTGATTTGCAAAATGGGTTTTCAAAGTTGGGGAAAGAGTATAAAAATAATTTTAAATTAAAATAATGTTAACTTTTTTAGAAAATATTTTTCTTTCCTTCAACTTTTTCCGTATCAATCCAAACTAGATAATTTAATTTTTAAGATGTTGGAGTAAAGACATAATGCTCTAATTGCAAAAAATAATAGTATCTCATTTTTCATTCTATAATTTTTATTTATTTTATTTTTTTAGATACATTAAAAAATATATTTTTTAACTTTTAATTATATTTATTTTAAATATATAAATTTTATTAAATATTAAAAAATTTTAAAAATAAAATAAAATTAAATAGAATTATGAAAAAAAATAATTAAAAATAATAAAAATTATAAAATAATAAATATAATAAAAAATTAAAGCAATTAAAAAATAACAAATAAAATAATAAATTATACATTTGGCATATATAATATTAATTTAATATTAATTTTGTATAGAACTCACAAGAACCATACAAGACCCTAATTAAAGCATATGGTGGCTCTACTAAATTTCAATCGGTCGCGATTGACAAAAATTTTAAAAATAAAATCTTCTTTTTAGTGGTAACTATTAGACCAAATTTAAGTTTCATATGCCTCGAGTTCCATCTTTGTCATCATCATCTTCATATGGGTTTTACATTACAGTTATTCACTCCAACACTGTAATCAGCCATAGGAGGTCGGTTGAGATTTTAATCCAGATTTTTTCCTCGCAGTAGTTGTGTGCACTTCTCTGGAAGTCTTGTGGGAGACTAAAAGCTCTTGCAAGTTGAGCTTCCCTTATAAGTACTGTTTGGTACTTTTTCCAATTTCATCTCCCTTCAAAAAATCATCTACTGCCATGGAATCACATGGATCTAATATAATAAAATCTCTGTAAAGATCATTGGTGGCTAACTACAAAGTATGTAGAAAAAAACAAGTGTCTGAAATCAGGCAGATAGAAATTCATAATATAGGAAATGTGCAAACATAAGTCATACTAGGTATGATTTTAATTCTCTACCATCACCACTGGTATCCAAGCAGTCACCTTCAAGAACAACAAGGTTTGCCGGTGGTTAGAAAAAAGCATCTTTACTAGTTGAAGTATCTAAGGAATTCCTTACTTCCACTGCCTTATAATGAACAATTTAGCTGATATTTGCATCATAGCATCACCATATAGAGTGAAATATGTCTGCAATTACATAGTATCAGTAATAGATTAATATAGTAATTCTGCAATTACATGGTATCAGTGTAATTTTATACACGTTTAATGTTATTTCATAATTTTACAAAGTATGTTTTCCTTTAAATTTTTTAAATTAATTTTAAATTTTAATTAAAATATATATAAAAATAATTTTAATTTAAAATTTGTTTTCCTTTAAATTATTTTAGAAAATATTTTTCTTTCGCTCAACTTTTACCGTATCAATCCAAACTAGATCTTTTAATCCTTAAAATGTTGGAGTAAAAACATAATGCTCCAATTGCAAAAAATAATGTAACTCATTTTTTATTCTCATAATTTTTATTTATTTTATTTATATATATATATATATTAAAAAAATATTTTTTAATTTTTAATTATATTTATTTTAAATATATAAATTTTATTAAGTATTAAAAAACTTTTAAAAATTTTTAAAAATAAAATAAATATAAATAGAATTATAAAAAATAAAATAAATAACAATTTTATAATAATTAAAAAATAGTAAAAATTATAAAATAAAAAAATATAATAAAAAATTAAAGCTATTGAAAAATAGTAAATAAAATAGTAAATTATATATTTCGCATATATAATATTAATTTAATATTAATTTTTTTATATGGTTTCGATTAGGTACGATTTTTATAAAAAATCTTAACTTGAATTAAATAACGAGATAAATTCGATTCGATTTTTATACAATTTATTTTTTTTATATAATTTGTATACGATTTTTCAATTGAATTACAACCACAAGAACTATGCACAACCCAATAAAAAATAAATTTAATTTTTATAATTTTAAATATCCATATTAATTAATCAATTAATTTATTTATTTATTCATTAATTATTTAAATTACAACATAATTTTATTCTATAATTTTAAATAGCAGTCTAATAAAAAATAAATTTGATTTTTATAATTTTAAATATTCATATTAATTAATTTATTTATTTATTTATTAATTATTTAATTCAATACTCTTGTACATATATTTAATAACAGTAAATAAATTTATAATTAGTATTATCTAATTATAATATTATTATAATAATATGTTAAAATTAATTTAATATATTATAATAATATATTAAATTTATAAAATATATATATTTTATTATAATATATTAATAATTAAAAAATAAAAAAATTAAATTATGGCCGCAATTTAAAAAAAACAAAACAAATAATACCCGCCTATTTAACAAACGCCAAACACACTTTTGGATTATTATTTAACACCCGACCCCAAATAATATATTATAATAAAATATTATAAATTAATATTTATATTATATTAAAAATATAATAATTTTATTCTATAATTCTAAATATTTTATTTTTATTAATTCAAACATAATAAAGAAAAATAAAAAAATAAGAAAGTATTTTAAATTTGATTTGCAAAATGGTTTTCAAAGTTGGGAAAGAGTATAAAAATAATTTTAAATTAAAATAATGTTAACGTTTTTTAGAAAATATTTTTCTTTCCTTCAACTTTTTCCGTATCAATCCAAACTAGATAATTTAATTTTTAAGATGTTGGAGTAAAGACATAATGCTCTAATTGCAAAAAATAATAGTATCTCATTTTTCATTCTATAATTTTTATTTATTTTATTTTTTTAGATACATTAAAAAATATATTTTTTAACTTTTAATTATATTTATTTTAAATATATAAATTTTATTAAATATTAAAAAATTTTAAAAATTTTTAAAATAAAATAAAATAAAATAGAATTATGAAAAAAAATAATTAAAAATAATAAAAATTATAAAATAAAAAAATAATAAAAAATTAAAGCAATTAAAAAATAACAAATAAAATAATAAATTATACATTTGGCATATATAATATTAATTTAATATTAATTTTGTATAGAACTCACAAGAACCATACAAGACCCTAATTAAAGCATATGGTGGCTCTACTAAATTTCAATCGGTCGCGATTGACAAAGATTTTAAAAATAAAATCTTCTTTTTAGTGGTAACCATTAGACCAAATTTAAGTTTCATATGCCTCGAGTTCCATCTTTGTCATCATCATCTTCATATGGGCTTTACATTACAGTTATTCACTCCAACACTGTAATCAACCATAGGAGGTCGGTTGAGATTTTCATCCAGATTCTTTCCTCGCGGTAGTTGTGTGCACTTCTGTGTAAGTCTTGTGGGAGACTGAAAGCTCTTGCAAGTTGAGCTTCCCTTATAAGTAATGTTTGGTACTTTTTCCAGTTTCATCTCCCTTCAAAAAATCATCCACTGCCATGGAATCGCATGGATCTAAAAGAATAAAATCTATGTAAAGATCATTGGTGGCTAACTACAAAGTATGCAGAAAAAGACAAGTGTCAGGCAGATAGAAAATTCATAATATAGGAAATGTGCAAACATAAGTCATACTAGGTATGATTCTAATTCTCTACCACTGGTATCCAAGCAGTCACCTTCAAGAACAACAAATTCCTTACTTCCACTGCCTTATAATGAACAATTTAGCTGATATTTGCATCATAGCATCACCATATAAAGTGAAGTATGTCTGCAATTACATAGTATCAGTAATAGATTAATATAGTAATTCTGCAATTACATAGTATCAGTAATTTTATACACGTTTAATGTTATTTCATAATTCTACAAAGTATGTTTTCCTTTAAATTTTTTAAATTAATTTTAAATTTTAATTAAAATATATATAAAAATAATTTTAAATTAAAATTTATTTTCCTTTAAATTATTTTAAAAAATATTTTTCTTTCGTTCAACTTTTACCGTATCAATCCAAACTAGATCTTTTAATCCTTAAAATGTTGGAGTAAAAACATAATGCTCCAATTGCAAAAAATAATGTAACTCATTTTTTATTCTCATAATTTTTATTTATTTTATTTATATATATATATATTAAAAAAATATTTTTTAATTTTTAATTATATTTATTTTAAATATATAAATTTTATTAAGTATTAAAAAACTTTTAAAAATTTTTAAAAATAAAATAAATATAAATAGAATTATAAAAATAAAATAAATAACAATTTTATAATAATTAAAAAATAGTAAAAATTATAAAATAAAAAAATATAATAAAAAATTAAAGCTATTGAAAAATAGTAAATAAAATAGTAAATTATATATTTCGCATATATAATATTAATTTAATATTAATTTTTTTATATGGTTTCGATTAGGTACGATTTTTATAAAAAATCTTAACTTGAATTAAATAACGAGATAAATTCGATTCGATTTTTATACAATTTATTTTTTTTTATAATTTGTATACGATTTTTCAATTGAATTACAACCACAAGAACTATGCACAACCCAATAAAAAATAAATTTAATTTTTATAATTTTAAATATCCATATTAATTAATCAATTAATTAATTTATTTATTCATTAATTATTTAAATTACAACATAATTTTATTCTATAATTTTAAATAGCAGTCCAATAAAAAATAAATTTGATTTTTATAATTTTAAATATTCATATTAATTAATTAATTTATTTATTTATTAATTATTTAATTCAATTCTCTTGTACATATATTTAATAACAGTAAATAAATTTATAATTAGTATTATCTAATTATAATATTATTATAATAATATGTTAAAATTAATTTAATATATTATAATAATATATTAAATTAATAAAATATAAACATTTTATTATAATATATTAATAATTAAAAAATAAAAAAATTAAATTATGGCCGCAATTTAAAAAAAACAAAACAAATAATACCCGCCTATTTAACAAACGCCAAACACACTTTTGGATTATTATTTAACACCCGACCCCAAATAATATATTATTATAAAATATTATAAATTAATATTTATATTATATTAAAAATATAATAATTTTATTCTATAATTCTAAATATTTTATTTTTATTAATTCAAACATAATAAAGAAAAATAAAAAAATAAGAAAGTATTTTAAATTTGATTTGGAAAATGGTTTTCAAAGTTGGGGAAAGAGTATAAAAATATATTTAAATTAAAATAATGTTAACGTTTTTTAGAAAATATTTTTCTTTCCTTCAACTTTTTCCGTATCAATCCAAACTAGATAATTTAATTTTTAAGATGTTGGAGTAAAGACATAATGCTCTAATTGCAAAAAATAATAGTATCTCATTTTTCATTCTGTAATTTTTATTTATTTTATTTTTTTAGATACATTAAAAAATATATTTTTTAACTTTTAATTATATTTATTTTAAATATATAAATTTTATTAAATATTAAAAAATTTTAAAAATTTTTAAAATAAAATAAAATTAAATATAATTATGAAAAAAATAATTAAAAATAATAAAATAAAAAATATAATAAAAAATTAAAGCAATTAAAAAATAACAAATAAAATAATAAATTATTCATTTGGCATATATAATATTAATTTAATATTAATTTTGTATAGAACTCACAAGAACCATACACGACCCTAATTAAAGCATATGGTGGCTCTACTAAATTTCAATCGGTCGCGATTGACAAAGATTTTAAAAATAAAATCTTCTTTTTAGCGGTAACCATTAGACCAAATTTAAGTTTCATATGCCTCGAGTTCCATCTTAGTCATCATCATCTTCATATGGGCTTTACATTACAGTTATTCACTCCAACACTTTAATCAGCCATAGGAGGTCGGTTGAGATTTTCATCCAGATTCTTTCCTCGCGGTAGTTGTGTGCACTTCTCTGGAAGTCTCGTGGGAGACTGAAAGCTCTTGCAAGTTGAGCTTCCCTTATAAGTACTGTTTGGTACTTTTTCCAGTTTCATCTCCCTTCAAAAAATCATCTACTGCCATGGAATCGCATGGATCTAAAAGAATAAAATCTCTGTAAAGATCATTGGTGGCTAACTACAAAGTATGGAAAAAAAGACAAGGGTCAGGCAGATAGAAAATTCATAATATAGGAAATGTGCAAACATAAGTCATACTAGGTATGATTCTAATTCTCTACCACTGGTATCCAAGCAGTCACCTTCAAGAACAACAAGGTTTGCTGGTGGTTTCACAAAGTGATATAAAAAAGCATCTTTACTAGTTAAAGTATCTAAGGAATTCCTTACTTCCACTGCCTTATAATGAACAATTTAGCTGATATTTGCATCATAGCATCACCATATAAAGTGAAGTATGTCTGCAATTACATAGTATCAGTAATAGATTAATATAGTAATTCTGCAATTACATGGTATCAGTAATTTTATACACGTTTAATGTTATTTCATAATTCTACAAAGTATGTTTTCCTTTAAATTTTTTAAATTAATTTTAAATTTTAATTAAAATATATATAAAATAATTTTAAATTAAAATTTGTTTTCCTTTAAATTATTTTAGAAAATATTTTTCTTTCGTTCAACTTTTACCGTATCAATCCAAACTAGATCTTTTAATCCTTAAAATGTTGGAGTAAAAACATAATGCTCCAATTGCAAAAAATAATGTAACTCATTTTTTATTCTCATAATTTTTATTTATTTTATTTATATATATATATATTAAAAAATATTTTTTAATTTTTAATTATATTTATTTTAAATATATAATTTTTATTAAGTATTAAAAAACTTTTAAAAATTTTTAAAAATAAAATAAATATAAATAGAATTAAAAAAAATAAAATCAATAACAATTTTA
This sequence comes from Manihot esculenta, assembly GCF_001659605.2. Classification (NCBI taxonomy): domain Eukaryota; kingdom Viridiplantae; phylum Streptophyta; class Magnoliopsida; order Malpighiales; family Euphorbiaceae; genus Manihot; species Manihot esculenta. Next base: position 34,093,207 of record NC_035177.2, on the reverse strand, counting down.
TAATAATTAAAAAATAGTAAAAATTATAAAATAAAAAAATATAATAAAAAATTAAAGCTGTTGAAAAATAGTAAATAAAATAGTAAATTATATATTTTGCATATATAATATTAATTTAATATTAATTTTTTTATATGATTACGATTAGGTATGATTTTTATAAAAAATCTTAACTTGAATTAAATAACGAGATAAATTCGATTCTATTTTTATACTATTTATTTTTTTTATATAATTTGGATACGATTTTTCAATTGAATTACAATCACAAGAACTATGCACAACCCAATAAAAATATGAACAATTTAGCTGATATTTACATCATAGTATCATCATATAGAGTGAAGTATTTAAACCCAGGGACATAGGCACCAAAATTGATCATTATGGGAACCACTTTGCTCTGGCTAAACTGATGTGCCCTCTGATTGCTCCTGTCTATTCCAAATGCATAAAATCAACAAGAGTACTAATGACATAGTGGCTCCCAATAAATGGGCAACTGAATACAATATTTAATCACAAAATAATTTTGTTCTATAATTTTAAATATTAATATATAAAATATATTATATTTTATTATTAATATTTAAATTAAAAATATTACTGACATTATATAATTTCAAAATTATAAAATTAATATTATTCTATAATGATATTCAGTATCATAAAATTAATATTATTTCATAAATATTTGCGACCGCATAATAACCATCCAATAAAATTAATAAAATATATTATAAAAAAATTATTATTAAAAAATATAATATAAATAAAATTATTAAATTAATATAATATAAAAATAATATATTAATTAATTTATATTATTATAATATTTTAATAATTAAAAAATAAAAAAATTTAAATGATAGTCGAATGCAACTGTGAGTTACACTATGGCTATTCTTAAAATAATAATAATAATAATAATGACTTCGCCCCGTTTAGAGTGATTTAGGAAATGATTTAATTTTTTATTTTTTATTTATTAATATATTATAATAATATATTTATATTATATTAATTTAATAATATTATTTATATTATATTTTTATAATAATAAATATTTTTTATAATTTTAATATATAAATATTTAATAGATTTTATTATTAATATTTAAATAAAAAATTATTAATATTATATAATTTCAGAATTTTAATTAATATTATGTTGCTATTAAACGTATAAAAATAATTTAATCATAAAGTATACATTTATCTAGTGATAAAATTTTTTATTATTTTAATAAATTAATATAATAATTTTATAATTAAATAGTATCAGTAATTTTATACACGTTTAATGTTATTTTATAATTTTACAAAATATTAAGACCAGTTATAAATAGTTATTATATTTTATAAAAATATTTTTAATATATAAAAATATTATAAAAATTAATAGTATAATATTTTATATAGATAATAATAACAATTATAAATATATATGTAATTATTTTAATAATTTATTTTTTAATAGTATAATATTTTATATATATTTAATTTATTTAGATATAATATAATAAAAATAAAATGATAAAAAAATTTAAAAATTAAATATTATTACAAATATACATGTACGTAATTTTATTAAAATTATATGTAATATAAAATGACAAGAAAATATATATTAGAATTATAATATTATTATAAATTATTTAAAAATATATATAATATTAATTTAATATTAATTTTTTAATATCAATATAACTTTTAATAAAAAAATTTAACTCAAATTAAATAACGAGATAAATTCGATTCGATTTCTAAACTCTCTAATTTCTTTTCTCTTAGAATTTCGATATGATTTCAATTCTATTAAAATTTACAAGAAGAATCGAATTTACAAGAACTATCAAATTTACAAGAACTATATACAACTCTAATTAAGCATATGGTGCCTTCTACTTAGTTTCAATTAATCGTGATTGGCAAAAATTTTACAAATAAAATTTTTATTAGTGATAGCTATAAGTTCAGATTTAAATTGCATATGCCTTGGACTCCATATTTAAGCCTCGGACTCCATATTTAAGCCTCGGACTCATTCGTCATCATCATCTTCTGAATCATCAAGTTTCCAGGGACTTAATATGCCTCGAGCTTCATCCGTCATCATCATCTTCTGAATCATCAAGTTTCCAGGGACTTAATATGCCTCGAGCTTCAAAGTCGTCATCATGTTCTGAATCATACAGATTTGAATATCTATCATTCATCAAGTTTTCAGGGACTTAATATGCCTCGAGCTTCATCGTCGTCATCATCTTCTGAATCATACAGGTCTGAATATCTATCATTCATTTCAAATATATATATATATCAAATCAAATAGCAGTCTAATAAAAAAGTAAATTTAATTTTTATAATTTTAAATATTTATATTAATTAATTAACTTATTTATTTATTTTTTTATTAATGATTTAATTCAATACTTTGTAAACATATTTAATAACAGTAAATAAATTTATAACTAATATTATTTAATTATAATAATATGTTAAAATTAATAAAAATATATTAATAATAAAAAATAAAAAAAATTAAATTATGAGCACAATTTTTAAAAAAAAAACAAAACAAATAATGCCCGCTTACTTAACAAGGCAAACACCCATTTCAACTATCATTTAACACCCGACCCCAAATAATATATTATAATAAAATATTATAAATTAATATTTATATTATATTAAATATATAATAATTTTATTTTATAATTTTAAATATTTTATTTTTATTAATTCAAACATAATAAAAAAATAAAAATAAAAAGAATTGCAAAATGAGTGTATAAAAATAATTTTAAATTAAAATATGTTTTCCTTTAAATCAAAGTTTTTAGAAAATATTTTTCTTCCCTTCAACTTTTTCCGCATCAATCCAAACTAGATAATTTAATTCTTAAGATGTTGGAGTAAAGACATAATGCTCCAATTGGAAAAAATAATGTAGCTCATTTTTTATTCTCATAATTTTTATTTATTTTATTTTTTTATATATATTACAAAATATTTTTTTAATTTTTAATTAAATTTATTTTAAATATATAATTTTTATTAAATATTAAAAATTTTAAAAATTTTTACAAATAAAATAAAATAGAATTATAAAAAATAAAATAAATAACAATTTTATAATAATTAAAAAATAATAAAAATTATAAAATAAAAAAATATAATAAAAAATTAAAACTATTAAAAAATAGCAAATAAAATAGTAAATTATATATTTCGTATATATAATATTGATTTAATATTAATTTTTTTATATGGTTTCGATTAAGTACTATTTTTATAAAAAATCTTAACTTGAATTAAATGACGAGATAAATTCGATTCGATTTCTACACTATTAATTTTTTATTTTTTATTTTCTTTTTTTTATATGATTTCGATACGATTTTTCAATTGAATTAGAATCACAAGAAACATGCACAATCCAATAAAAAATAAATTTAATTTTTAGAATTTTAAATATCCATATAAATTAATCAATTAATTTATTTATTTATTCATTAATTATTTAAATTACAACATAATTTTATTCTATAATTTTAAATTGCAGTGCAATAAAAAATAAATTTAATTTTTATAATTTTAAATATTCATATTAATTAATTAATTAATTTATTATTTAATTAAATACTCTTGTACATATATTTAATAACAGTAAATAAATTTATAATTAGTATTATCTAATTATAATATTATTATAATAATATGTTCAAATTAATAAAATATATTATAGTAATATATTAAATTAATAAAATATAAATATTTTATTATAATATATTAATAATTTAAAAATAAAAAAAAATAAATTATGACCACAATTTAAAAAAATAAAATAAATAATACCCGCCTATTTAACAGACACAAAACACCATTTTGGATTATTATTTAACATCCGACCCCAAATAATATATTATAATAAAATATTATAAATTAATATTTATATTATATTAAATATATAATAATTTTATTCTATAATTTTAAATATTTTATTTTTATTAATTCAAACATAATAAAGAAAAATAAAAAAATAAGAAGTATTTTAAATTTAATTTGCAAAATGGGTTTTCAAAGTTGGGGAAAGAGTATAAAAATAATTTGAAATTAAAATAATGTTTTTCTTTAAATCAACTTTTTTTAGAAAATATTTTTCTTTCCTTCAACTCTTTCCGTATCAATCCAAACTAGATAATTTAATTCTTAAAATGTTGGAGTAAAGACATAATGCTCCAATTGCAAAAACTAATGTTTTTCATTCTCATAATTTTTATTTATTTTATTTTTTTTATATATATTAAAAAAATATATTTTTTTAACTTTTATTTATATTTATTTTAAATATATAATTTTTATTAAATATTAAAAAAATTTTAAAAGTTTTTAAAAATTAAATTAAATTAAATATAATTATAAAAAATAAAATAAATAACAATCTTATAATAATTAAAAAATAACAAAAATTATAAAATAAAAAAATATAATAAAAAATTAAAGCTATTGAAAAATAGCAAATAAAATAGTAAATTATATATTTCGCATATATAATATTGATTTAATATTAATTTTTTTTATACAGTTTCGATTAGGTACGATTTTTATAAAAAAATCTTAACTTGAATTAAATAACGAGATAAATTCTATTCGATTTTTACACTATTTATTTTTTATTTTTTTTATATAATTTCAATAAGATTTTTCAATTGAATTACAACCACAAGAACTATGCACAACCCAATAAAAAATAAATTTAGTTTTTATAATTTTAAATATCCATATTAATTAATCAATTAATTAATTTATTCATTAATTATTTAAATTACAACATAATTTTATTCTATAATTTTAAATAGCAGTCCAATAAAAATAAATTTGATTTTTATAATTTTAAATATTCATATTCATTAATTAATTAATTTATTAATTATTTAATTCAATACTCTTGTAAATTAATAAAATATAAATATTTTATTATAATATATTAATAATTAAAAAATAAAAAAATTAAATTATGGCCACAATTTAAAAAAAACAAAACAAATAATACCAAACGCCAAATACCCTTTTCGATTATAATTTAACATCTGACCCCAAATAATATATTATAATAAAATATTATAAATTAATATTTGTATTATATTAAATATGTATTAATTTTATTTTATAATTCTAAATATTTTATTTTTATTAATTCAAACATAATAAAAAAAATAAAAAAAATAAGAAGTATTTTAAATTTGATTTGCAAAATGGGTTTTCAAAGTTGGGGAAAGAGTATAAAAATAATTTTAAGTTAAAATAATGTTTTTCTTTAAATAAACTTTTTTTTAGAAAATATTTTTCTTTTCTTCAACTTTTTGGTATCAATCCAAACTAGATAATTTAATTTTTAAAATGTTGGAGTAAAAACATAATGCTCCAATTGTAAAAAATAATATATCTCATTTTTATTCTCATAATTTTTATTTATTTTATTTTTTATATATATTAAGCAATATATTTTTTAACTTTTAATTAATTTTATTTTAAAACTCACAAAAATCACAAAAATCATGCACAACCCTAGTTAAAGCATATAGTGGCTTTACTAAATTTCAATCTGTCGCGATTGACAAAAATTTTAAAAATAAAATCTTTTTTCAGTGATAGCTATCAGACCAAATTTAAGTTGCGTATGCCTCTTCCATCTTTATCATCATCATCTTCTGAATCCTCCAAGTTTTCAAGTTTTGCATATCCATCATCCATATCAAACATATCAAACCCATGGTTACCATCTTCATAATTACCATAAGCAGAAATATATGGGCTCTACATTACAGTTATTCACTCCAACACTGTAATCTTCCATAGGAGGTTGATTGAGATTTTCATCCAGGTTCTTTCCAAGCCATAGTTGTGTGCAGTTCCCTGGAAGTCTTGTGGGGGACTGAAAGCTCTTGCAAATTGAGCTTCCCCTATAAATACTGTTTGGTACTTTTCCCAATTTCATCTCCCTTCAAAAAATCATCCACTACCACGGAATGACATGGATCTAAAACAATAAAATCCCTGTAAAGATCATTGATGACTAACTACAAAGAATGCAAAAAAAGACTATCAAGCAGATAGAAAATTCATCAATATAGGAAAAGTGTAAACATAAGTCATACCAGATATAATTCTAATTCTCTACTATCACCACTGGTATTCAAGCAATCACCTTCAAGAACAAGGTTTGCTGGTGGTTTCACAAAGTGATAGAAAGAGCATCTTTACTAGTTGAAGTATCTAAAGAATTCCTTGCTTCCACTGCCTTATAATAAACAATTTAGTTGATATTTGCATTATAGCATCACCATATAGAGTGAAGTATTTAAACCCACTAGGGACATCATCTAGGCACCAAAATTGATCATTTTCTTCATGAGAAACTGCATGGGAACCACTTTGCTCTAGCTGAACTGATGTGCCCTCTGATTGCTCCTGTCTATTCCAAATGCATAAAATCAACAAAAGTACTATATAATTGGCATAGTGGCTCCCAATAAATGGGCAAGCCGATGTAAAAGTAAATCAAATTCAAATATTGATAAAATGATCTGGGCAGCTATATTCACAAAAGTAAAACTTGTGAAATTTATTGACAAAATAAGCATAACTTGGGGTGTGCAGCAGGTACATACGCATTCTAAAATATATAACACATTATCAGCTTTACATATCATATATAAAAGGCGATAACAAATTTTTGAAAATTAAAAGTCAATGTGAATTCGGCAACAATAAATTTATAAAATCATGAGCATAATAACAAAATTAAAAGTTACATGTACTTTTTACAATTAAATGGAAAAAAGATATGACCTCTAAGTCCTCTAAAATATATATCCAGTAATTTTAGAGAGAGAAATTAACTTTTTACAAAATATTTGCTTTATTTAGTCCAATTAGAACTTAATCATAAAGAAATGATAAAAGTCGGAGGGAAAATACAGAAATCAAACCTCTTTTTAGAAAGAAGCTCCAAAACATGCAACGCCATATTATATAAATACTCAACCCTCCGGCTATACACCTGAACCGATTCTTGAAGCAGCAAAGCAGCTCCAAAGAGTATAAAAATAATTTTAAATTAAAATAATATTTTTCTTTAAATCAATTCTTTTAGAAAATATTTTTCTTTTAACTTTTTCTGTATCAATCCAAACTAGATAATTTAATTTTTAAAATGTTAGAGTAAAGATATAATACTCCAATTGCAAAAAATAAGGTATCTCATTTTTTTACATATATTAAAAAATATAATTTTTTTATTAATTTTTTAATTATATTTATTTTAAATATATTAAATTTTATTAAATATTAAAAATTTTAAAAAAATTTTAAAAAATAAAATAAAATAAAATAAAATTATAATAGGTAAATGAATAATTCAATTTAATCATAAAATAAATTAATTAAATTTATTATTTTTGATAAATTATAAACAATCGGTTGATAACCACAACATAATTTTGTCCTATAATTTTAAATATTAATATATAAAATATATTAATATTCAATATATTTTATTATTAATATTTAAATTAAAAATATTATTGATCTTATATAATTTCAAGATTATAAAATTAATATTATTCTATAATTATGTATAATATCATAAATTTAATATTATTTTATAATTATTTACTACGGTATAATAACAACTCAGTAAAATTAATAAACTATATTATAAAAAATTATTATTAAAAAATATAATATGAATAAAATTATTAAATTAATATAATATAAAAATAATATATTAATTAATTTATATTATTATAATATTTTAATGATTAAAAAAATAAAAAATTTAAATTATAGTCGGGTGCCACTGTGAGTTACACCAGGGCTATTCTTAAAAAAAAAAATAATAATAATAACCTGACTCTAATTTAGAGTGATTTAGGGAATGATTTAATTTTTTTTATTTTTTATTTATTAATATATTATAATAATATATTTATATTATATTAATCTAATAATATTATTTATATTATATTTTTATAATAATAAATATTTTTTATAATTTTAATATATTAATATTTAATAAATTTTATTATTAATATTTAAATAAAAAATTATTAGTATTATATAATTTTAAAATCTTAAAATTAATATTATGTTGCTATTAGACGTATAAAAATAATTTAATCATATTATATACATTTATCCAGTGATAAAATTTTTTATTATTTTAATAAATTAATATAATAAATCTGTAATTAAATAGTATCAATAATTTTTTTATAATTCTACAAAGTAATAAGATCAATTATAAATAGTTATTATATTTTATAAAAATATTTTTAAAATATAAAAATACTATAAAATTAATAGTATAATATTTTATATAGATAATAATAACAATTATAAATATATATATAATTATTTTAATAATTTATATTTTAATAGTATAATATTATATATATATATAATATAAATAAAATGGTAAAAAATATTTAAAAATTAAATATTATTGCAAATATACATGTACGTAATCTTATTAAAATTATATGTAATATAAAATGTATCATTGAAAATATATATTAAAATTATAATATTACTATAAATTATTTAAAAATATATATAATATTAATTTAATATTATTTTTTAATATCAGCATAATTTTTAATAAAAAATCTTATCTCAAACTAAATAACGAGATCAATGTCGAAATTTTTCAATTCGATTAGAATTTACCAAAAAACATAGCACTAATTAAGCATATGGTGACTTCTACTTAATTTTAATTAATCTTGATAGTCAAAGATTTTATAAATGAAATTTTTATATGCCTTGGGCTCCAGATTTAAGTTGCATATGCCTCGGGCTCCTTCGTCATCATCATTTTCTGAATCATCAAGTTTCCAGGGTCTTAATATGCTTCAGTTTCATCATCATCATCTTCTGAATCATCCAAGTTTCCAGGAGTATGAATATCCATCATTTATTCATTTATTTCAAATATATATATAATTCAATAGCAGTTTAATAAAAAGTAAATTTAATTTTTATAATTTTAAATATTTATATTAATTCATTAACTTATTTATTTATTTTTTTATTAATTATTTAATTCAATACTTTATAGACATATAAATAAATTTATAATTAATATTATTTAATTATAATAATATGTTAAAATTAATAAAAATATATTATAGTAATATATTAAATTAATATAATATAAATATTTTATTATAATATATTAATAATTAAAAATAAAAAAATTAAATTATGGGCACAATTTAAAAAAAAAAACAAATAATGCATGTCTAGTTAACAAACGCCAAACACTCTTTTCGATTATCACCAAACACCTGACTCCAAATAATATATTATAATAAAATATTATAAATTAATATTTATATTATATTAAATATATAATAATTTTATTTTATAATTTTAAATATTTTATTTTTATTAATTCAAACATAATAAAAAAAAATAAAAATAAGAAGAATCGCAACATAGTGTATAAAAATAATTTTAAATTAAAATATGTTTTCCTTAAATCAATTTTTTTTGAAAATATTTTTCTTTCCTTCAACTTTTTCCGTATCAATCCAAACTAATAATTTAATTCTTAATATATTGAAGTAAAGACATAATGCTCCAATTGCAAAAACTAATGTAACTCATTTTTTATTTTCATAATTTTTATTTATTTTATTTATTTTATATATATATTAAAAAATATTTTTTTAATTTTTAATTATATTTATTTTAAATATATAATTTTTATTAAATATTAAAAAAATTTTAAAAATTTTTAAAAATAAAATAAAATTAAATAAAATATAAAAAATAAAATAACTAACAATTTTATAATAATTAAAAAATTATAAAAATTATAAAATAAAAAATATATTAAAAAATTAAAGCTATTAAAAAATAACAAATAAAATAGTAAATTATATATTTAGCTATAATATTAATTTAATATTAATTTTTTTATACGATTTCGATTAGTTACAATTTTTATAAAAAATCTTAACTTGAATTAAATAATGAAATAAATTCAATTTAATTTCTATACTATTAATTTTTTTTATATGATTTCTGCACGATTTTTCAATTGAATTAGAACCACAACAACAATGCACAACCTAATAAAAAGTAAATTTAATTTTTATAACTTTAAATATCCATATTTATTTATTTATTCATTAATTATTTAAATTATAATATAATTTTATTTTATAATTTTAAATAGCAGTCGAATAAAAAATAAATTTAATTTTTATAATTTTAAATATTCATATTAATTAATTAACTTATTTATTTATTAATTATTTAATTCAATACTCTTATACATATATTTAATAATAGTAAATAAATTTATAATTAATATTATTTAATTATAATATTATTATAATAATATGTTAAAATTAATAAAATATATTATAGTAATAAATTAATATAACATAAATATTTTATTATAATATATTAATAATTAAAAAATAAAAAAACTAAATTATGGCTATAATTTAAAAAAAAAAAGAAAACAAATAATGCCCGCCAATTTAATGGCGCGACGCACTCCTTTCGGTTGTCACCTAATATCCGACCCCAAATAATATATTATAATAAAATATTATAAATTAATATTTATATTATATTAAATATATAATAATTTTATTCTATAATTCTAAATATTTTATTTTTATTAATTCAAACATAATAAAAGAAAAATAAAAAATAAAAAGTATTTTCAATTTGATTTGCAAAATGAGTTTTCAAAGTTGGAAAAAGAGTATAAAAATAATTTTAAATTAAAATAAAATTTTTCTTTAAATCAATACATAATGCTCCCATTCTCATTTTTCCATTCTCATAATTTTTATCTATTTTATTTTTTTTATATATATTAAAAAATATATTTTTTAAACTTTTATTTATATTTATTTTAAATATATAAATTTTATTAAATATTAAAAAAATTAAAAAAATTTTAAAAATAAAATAGAATTATAAAATGTAAAATAAATAACAATTTTAAAATAATTAAAAAATTATAAAAATTATAAAATGAAAAAATATAATAAAAAAATTAAAGTGATTAAAAAATAGCAAATAAAAAAGTAAATTATACATTTGGCATTCATTCAAATGTATATTTTGATTTTAATTTTAGCATAAAATAGAAAATAAACATTTGGAATTGAAACCAAAGTACAATTTTTTATTTCTATTTTAGTTGTTTGATATTTTGATATTAAGATTTGAGTTGTATATGCTCCATCCTCTTTCTCAGCTAGAAGAAATAATAATTGGAGTTTCTCATGAAAGAGAGCGCGACACTTATTGCATGTTTTGGGTAGTTTTTGCTCTAGAAGATAGTGTCTGAATACTTTTTTCTCTAAGCGTTTCAGATTGCCTCTTATGGCCGATTAGCCATTTTCTAGAGATTTAAAAAAGTTCTAAGCCTCGACATTATTATAGTCGAGCAACCAATGTCTTTTGAAGGAGAGGCAGCACTGAGATTGTTATTGTAGGTTTTAATCCGGATCACCTGCATATGGGTCTTGAAATTCCTGTATTAGGTTTTTTCAGATTTATTTTTTTAAAACTGTGACTTAAATATTTGTATAATTAATCCTGGCCTTAATCCTTCTAATAAAATGAAGTTTCTTTGAAAAAAAAAAAAAAAAAAAAACTCCCACCCTTCATAAGTAACCCTTTCTAAGACTAACAAAACAATATGTTTCATTTAAATGAAAAAGACGACTTTGATAACTTAAGGTCTCCTTAAGATGAAGATGGAGCAGGAAGCATCAATAACAACCCATAAACATGACAACTAAAATTGTTTTAAAAAAGGTTATTTTCTACTGCACCTATAAAATGCAATAACATAATAATTTTAGTTAATAAAAAATATTATTAAAAAAAGCTTATATATATATAATTTAAAAGAAAGCTAAAATAATTAAAAAAATTACCCCATCCTCTTTGTAAAGGGTGGTAATTTAAAAACATATATTTAAAAAAAAAGATTAAAAGTAGCAAGTGTAGACTATACCGTGCTGAGTTATAAAATCTCATTCCGCAAGTTTCATTTTATCTTGGCTATATATCTTCGGTTGAAGTTTGTTTTAAGTAATAAATATATATGTGATGAAAATGTTTTCTCTTTTTTACTTTTTATTAAGGTGAAAGTTTCTCTTATAAAAGTCGGGGAGAAGAGAGGAGAATGAGCAGAAAAGAAGTCCCTCTTAATTTACTTACCTTACTTACAGTAACGGTACCTATAGTGTTAAAAGATTTTAGAGTTCGTTGCTTTAATAGCAGTTTGAAATTATTATAAAAAAATTTTAATTTTTTTATTATAGGTAATAATATATTTTAATAAATAATTTATTTTATATTTAATAAATTTAGCTACATCTTTTTATAAAAAAATTAATTATTTTTACTATTTTGTAATTCTTTGTATTTTGAGGATTTATTTAAAGAATTTATTAATAAAAAAGATAAATTAAACATTTAAATTTATAAGCTAAGCTTATTTTAGTGAAGTCTAAAAGGGCCAAAGTGTTGTTTGTCTTAGTGAAGTGAAGAAATACCTCAACAGATTTGGATACTGACAGAGAAAAAAGGTACCTGACCAATTGCATTATGAACAAATCCCTCAATATAGAGAGAACAGAAAATAGAAGAACAAGAAAGAAAGAAAGAAGTACCGAGAAAGAGAAAATACAATATCTTCAAAAGCCAACAAAATTGGTGGTGCTTAATAACCAAAAAGCCTAGGAAAGGAGCTGGGATCTTTACATAACTTGTGTTATTTTCCCTGTCGTCTTCATTTTCTTATGCTTACAGATTCAAGTTTGTTCTACTCTGAGAATTTTAATTAGGCAACTTGGATCCACAAACTGTTAATGTGGGAAAAACAAGGAAAGGAAAGGTTGATGAACTCCTACCTACAAGACATGGACAATAAAATACATTTCTATGAGAACATCAGGCGTCAACTCTATTTACACCACAATAGCTCGTTTGCGTGTCCTTAAAAGATATTACATTCCTGAGAGTTTGCGAGCCATTCCCAGTGCTCTCAAAGAAATTACACTCCTCAGCAGTTCATGAGCCATTCCTTCCTCAAGTAGTCGCTTAGTATAAATACCCGAAGACGTCGTCTCAGGGAAGTTTTTATACTTTTTGGGTGTGCAAAGGACTACTATACAAACAGAAAATGCAAGTGTCAAACTAAAGGGGGGAAAAAAGATTTAATAAATTCATATAGCAACTTATCTCTACCTTAATTCGCAAAACGGAAATCAGGAATTATCACGTGGCTGATAAGAATCTGTGGAAGCGACGTACTCTTGCCTGAACCTGATCATGATACGATGACTTGACCTGTGATGAATTTCTCCTTTTCTTTCTTACTCGATAGAAGAAATCCTCTGTGTCCAACACGTAGGAAATCTGTCACATAGTACTTGATATTCAGTACTTGCACGTGGAGAAACACGTAAATAATAGAAATATAGAAAGCTAAAGAAGAAAGGAAGGGAAGGAAAAGAAAGAAAAAAACAGATGATGCAATGCAGAATATCTATAGATCAATAGAACTGGCACACGCATATCAAAACTAAATATAAACAACAGCAACAACCAACGAAAACTCTTCCAAAAAGCACAGGTAAGTGATGAAATTATCTGCATGCAATCAGATCAATCTGAAAATAATTAGAAAAATGTTAAACCAGCCCCAGTATACAGTTACAAAAAATATAAACAAGAAAAAATGAGAAGCAAATGGCCATTGGTACACCAAAGCAAGATGCTACATATGATAATGAAGCAAAAGCTGATGTGCTGAACAAAAACAAAGATACCTTGTATGAATTACAGGAGATCTTACACTCCAAACCATTGAACATTTTAACACCTGCCATGGCCATGCATAAAGCAGAAGGTTCATCTAGGCCTGTGTATTTCCTTTTGTTTCTGCAAGTACCAATTTTGAAAGATTAACTGATGTGATTGATTTCAAAATGGCTCACTGAAATAATGAGAATGTCTTAAAAATTAAATAAATTAAAATCATCATATTTCACTAATAAAATCTCAACAGCCATCTAACAAACAGAAATCGTTTTCCTCTCCTTGCGCCTTTTCTTTGAAGGTTGTGTTCAGGTGGGAGGTTGGATTGGAAGATAAACACAGCAAGTAGTTTAAAATGCATGATGAAACAATGTGACAGAAAGCAATTGAAAACCACTGTAACAGTGGGTCATAAACCACTTAATGCACTAGTGCGTTAGAAGAAACAAATCTTCTATTGCTATTTTTGGAGATCAAACAAATGAAAACTAAACTGTGAATATCTGAATAATTTTCTCTACCTCAGCAGCGCAATACCACGTGGCTCCTTTTTGCTAGGAAAGATGGACAGAAAATCATTGTGCAAATATGCTGAAAAATTAGGATCCATGGCAACTGCCAACACCTCAGGCTTTTCAGTTACATTGTCCATCAGCTGGATGGACAAACGTGATGGAGAAGATGACTGCAAAAAACTGTCAAGTATTAAATTAAAGTAATACTATAGAAAAAGTACCACAAGTACATATACACACATGCATGTGTGTGTACACAAACAGTTGTTTTTCTTTTTTTTTTTTTTTTTTGTGGGGGGGGGGGGGGAGGCAAAGGAAAAGGAACTAACAAATTCCAAGCGATAAATATTCTCCTCGTGAAGAAGAAAACGTGCATTATCGTAATATACTGAGTCGATGAACTTCCCAGCTTTACAGGATTTTTCATACTCGTATAATTGAAGAAGTTTACTGTCCATATCATCAGTTGCAACAGTTTGAAGCTGAAGCAAGAACTGCAATTCAGAATCATTGCACCAGAAACATTACAAAATACATAGAAGTAGTGATTATAGTAAGTAAACCTGTTTGACCAATTTATATATTAACTTGTCCAGTGTGAATAACACATATGATTGATTTCCAATAATAGCTCTGCATTCATCCTCAAACTTGGCATTATCAGCAGATCCATCAAGCAAATTGTACAATGCACTCATAAATCTGCAAAGCACATAAAAAACAGCATAATTAATACATACCAGTTGGTTCAAACTAGAAGCAAACAAGAATACCTAATTCAACTTAACACAGTAGTTATAAATATGGCTGAAATGAGTCGAGCTACTTGGAGCATGGCTCAATTAATGCTCAACTGCACCCAATTTCATTAAGAAAACAAACTTGATCCTACTTTCAAATATTGTAGGGTATATGGTAAAGTTTGATAATATTAATACTCGACTTGGTAAACTCATGAGCCAACTCATTTAAATACTCATTCATTAGCATGTGCAGAGCACAGTAACCTAGAATGTGTACCCCCTCATACATGGCACCATTGGTACGCCACCTAAGTAGATGTATGTTGGGGGTAGGTTGGTAGGCTTAGTTGGCATGTACACAGTTCCTAGGGATCACAAACCGTGCCAAAATGGAACCAGAACCAAAAAAGGAGCAATTATCTCATATTTTAACCAATTCTCACTCATATTTTAGTTCAAGGTACCATAGCTAGTCACAACTGTATGATTTACAATGTGACCTCAATTCTCAAGGAAAAAATTGAATATGCATAATAACAAATTTAGAATTTGGTCAAATATTTACTTACACCCCTATACTATTTTATATTAACCGATTAAACACTTGATAATAAAATATTAATAATACTAATTTGTGTTTAATTGTTATGATTTTTATAAGTTCAGGTGTTAGAATAGGTTAAAATTTTATTTCAGGCATTCAATAGGTTAATCCTAATCTGTGCAAGGTTATACCTTTAGAATTTTGTTGTTGATAAGTACATGAATTGTGGATATAAATTAGGCTTAAAAGTATTGGTATCAGTAAGCTAGAGTTGGGATACTTTGTGGCTGCATATCCTGTTACTTGTACCATGCCTTTACAATATGATGTGATATAGTACAAAATTTATTTTCTAAAATAAATTAAATAAATAAAATACTACAATATGTAATGAGTCAAGCTTGATGTTTGTTAATAAAGCTCAAATTGAGCTTAATCTCTTTATACATTTGCATAGCTAAGCCCAAGCTCTCAAAGATTAGGTCAACTCCTTTGGAGCTGAAGTTAAAAAGTAGAATAAAATACCTGGCATAGGGATTTGAAGAACTAGAATCTTTAGAAGTTCTCCATTTCATTTCAGCGCAATTTGAATTTGTTTTTGCTGATAAAATTCTTTCATATAGAGTCTGACATGTTCAAATAGAGAAGATAAATCAAGCACAGTTAAAAATAACCAAATACAATACTTCTAAAGCAAAAAGATAGTTCTTAATCTATTAATCTATATATATACTATAAAACTGAGGTTAGAAATAGGTTCACAAAATGTTGCCAAGTATTTATCACACTCTTTTGCCAAGTGGCATCTAAGCTCATATGTTTCCATCCCTCTCCATCATCCACCTCTCACCATCATCCACCTCATTCAATTTTAATTACGACTCCCTCTTTTACTATTCTTTCACATTCCTTTGCTTTGGTTTTGATGAATAATTAAAAGGCAAATCTATATAACTAGAAGAATTTAACCGCTAGAAATTTTATGAGGTAGCTTTTACATTTTTAATTATGGCTCTCTCTTTTGTTGTGTCTTTCTCATTACCTTACTTCAGTTTCAAAGGATAATCAAAATACAATTATCTAATAAAAAGAAGAACTAACCGTAAGGAAATTTATGAGATAGATTTTATATTTATTAGGATAACATTATCCTGGGTATTGTGCCCACTCGTACTGCCATATAATTTCCTATTCGCACCTCAGTTATGTCTCCTTCCTTTAGAATTGGTTAACACAATATTGCCAAGAGGAAATATATCTTTTAGTCGAGTGGCATCTTATATGAAGAAATATGTTCTCCATCTCCTTTTTAATGGCCATTGTTTACTACCGTTTTTAGGATGATTTTCTTCTACTCTTCATTTCCCTTCAGTTTAACATTTCTCTTCCTTTAGTAATCATTAGGCCAAATGCATACATAATATGCAAGAACATTCCAACTATATATTATAACTATTTTGTCCTAACATTTAGTAGGGTGTTAAAATATTTTTTACTAACAGTATCTCATAAGCAATAATAATTCCACAAAGAAAAATTATATTAAAGATTCCAATATCAAACTAAAGTAAATCATGAATTCGATAATTTCCTATGCAATATTTTTCTCTTTTTATATGTTAGTAATTGTGTGTAATCAATAAATATAAATAATTAAAATATAAAAAAACCAAGATATGTTACATAATTTTATATAATTTTAATTTTAAAAAATTAAAGACCCGCACAACGTGAGGGCAAGTGTCTAGTTTTAAAAAACATTTTTAGTCAAGTAAAGCTTCATACCTGGTGAAGCCTAAAAAGCACATAAAAATCATCATTTCCATAGAATTTCTGAGATTCCTTCCTTTCCCCATCAAGTAAACTTCCTGGAACATGTTTCACAAGAGGCTTCACAGACAGAAGAAATCGTTCCAGTAATGGCACATCTGCAAACTGTGCATCAGCCATTCCCTCAGCCTCACCTTCACTCTCAGCCTTCCCGTCCACATTATCATGTTCAACATCTTCATCCTCTTCATGCTCTTCACGAGAGCATTCATCACCAGCTGCCTCACTGCCAGATGCATCATCACCAGCCTCAGAAGCATTATCACTGTCCTCATCATCAGCATCTGCATCAGCATCATTTTCCACTCCAGCATCTTGACAGTGCAACTCTTTCCCATTTCCAGATTCATTTTGCCTGCTTTCGATTCCATGCTTTCCCTTAGGCATTGCCTGCAATCCATTATCCCCATAGACAGCGAAATTGTCCTCCTCAAAATCACCATTGGGGGATAACTCACCCTCCTCCTTTTCTGTTTTGGAGGGTCCAGTGGCCTCTTCATGATATCTACTAGATTTAGCATCATCTGTCAACCCTCCATTTGCCGGTAAAACAGATTTTGCACCAAGCCCACCCTGAAGCACCTAAAGAAGGTATATTTATGGAAAACAAATTAATAATTAGGAAGGGAAAAAATAATACGAAAACAGAAACAAAGGTTCTGCTGCTAAAAAATAGAATTTATCTCTTAAATAAACAAAAACCGCTTCCTCTGCAACCAAAGGAAGAAAAAATAAAGAGGAAGGGATGATTGGGAAAGAAAACACAAACCACAACTAATTATAGATCAACTTTAGCAATCCAAAATTTACCACCAATTATTGAAACATTAAATTCAAATTCATACCTCTAATGAAGGTCCAATGTCAATGCCATCTTTGAATTTATGATCCTCAACAGCACCACCACCAGGAATGGACTGTGCCAAACCAGATCCTTCAAATTTAAAGACAGCAATTATTAGAATATATCACAGATAACTAACTCAATATCAACCAAAAACCAAGAATCATGGAAAGGTAGAGATTATCATTGAACTGATCCAAAACACACCTGCCATCCCACAGATGCTGGTTCTACCATGATTCTGTTCTGCTCCCACCACAAGTGATATTTTTGAATCAGTCACTCCCTGACCAGAGGCAACTTGTGTATTGAATCCACACATTTTGTTGGTCACATCTGCATCTGTGTGCACCTTTTCTACTCTAAACAAATTACATGTCTGATCATCTTTACTAACCCGATCTAATTCAAGTAAACTATTTTTAGCCAAATTATCTCCATTAGCCATACTTGGTCTAAAAGAGTTGGCTAGTTCCAGTGAATTGTTTTCCTCTCCGTTGCTTGCAAATTTTGGGGGCTTAGAACTCATTGTGGTAGGACCAGCACCATTTTCTACTGTGCTTGATGTAGTGCAATTCGTAGCTTGATGCCCAATTTTTCTATCTTCACTACTCTCCTTGCCATTAGAACGACAAACAATGCCAAGCATTGGCTCCATGAATGTGGTCCAGAGCCTCATAACTTTACTTAATTGTTCTTTGGTTGTGCAAACCTCTTCACATGAATATTCGACAAGTTTAAACAAGTCCTCGTGAATGCTCATATCAGGGAATTCATACTCCAAATGTGGAACCACCGGTTGTCGGTTTCCAGCAGCAAAAGCTAACAGAACATTATCCTCCTTCTGTTGCTTTTCTTTCAATTCCTTGATCTCAGACACCAAAGCTGTATTTTAAGGTCAGGACCATTGAGCATTATTTATGCAAAAGTCAATAATATGGAAGAAGATATAAAATACAATCAATGATACATTTAACTGCAAACTACATTCTTTTTTCTTTAGGAGAGATGTGTTCCGTGAACTATCTCACACAAACTTTTGTTTGGGTAAAAACAGTCCAAGACTCAATACATTGCCTTTCAATTACTTCCTACTCTTTAAACATCTTTTAATACAAGCAATAATGACCATGGACAATACTACAGATGACAGTTAATGATTTATAAAATACAACACACTCTGATGTTCTTGGCAAGAAAGATGAGTGCTTCAGCAGACCTATCTACATATCTCATCAAATGGAATATCAACCAGATTCGTAAAAGCTTTCCACTCACTCATCCCAAAAAAACATTGTAGCCAAATCATCCCTTAGTAGTCAATAATTCACTCGACCATTTTACATGAATAATAAGCACACATGCACTAAACCAGGCAGAAAAGATGAAAAGGATTGAAATGATAATATGCCCTCAAGCTTCTAACTTGTAGATCTCAACCAAGTGAAGTAGAGGAAAAAGTTAATATTCCGATTGGATTAATGATTAGTTAAATTGATTGATAAATATGGGCCCAGACAATCAGCACACGAAAGAATGGTTTTCGTAGGTGACAAAAATTATGTGATATGCACATGGTTTTTCTTAAGAAATTATTATATTATCTCTTCAAGTTTATTTTTTACCCATTGCAACATACCTAATACCATGCATGAAAAAAGAAGTGGAGCACGATGACTACAAAAGATGTAAACCTACATACACAATCTACTACATTTTATTATTAAATTCAACTTACATCTGGTGCTCAAGTTCTTTGAATCTTGCTGCTTGAAATAAAAGCTGCGGTGATCCAGTGATTTGTAATGGTTTTTTGCATAAATTTCAGCCCAAACCTTGTTAAAATCTGCTCGACACCTAGTCCACTCTTCTTGTTTCTGTTTTAAGCGAGTCAATATGACAGGTAGTGCAAGAGATGGGTTTTTACGCAATATGTCCATGACATCAAGACCATGGTCACCATATAAACGTTCAATGCACCTTAAATTTAGAGCTGCAGCAAAGAAGAAAAAAACACATGGTAATCAGATGCATATCACAAACTCATATAACTAAAGTTAAATAATAGTTAATCTTCAGCTGCTTAAGACTGACCAGTAAAATGGTCTTCAATATGGATTGGAGTGTCTATTTTATTTTCATTGATGCTGTTTAACAATTCCTCCGCACGTTTAGCTGTGGAGGTCACAGACTCCAACAACATGTCAAGCTCAAATCTAGTATGTAAAAAAATAAAATTCCACAATTACTTTTCATGGAGGTACATTAAATTCACCAATCAGGACAATAAGCAGGATTGTCACATACGACGTAGCAATTTACCTATCATCTTCACATCTGAACAAACTTTCTTCATATTGATTTCTGCGCATATGTTTAAAAGAATAATCTTCACTTCCTGAAGTCACAGATACCCAGTGATCATTCAATACTTGGGCACCAAGCTCTGATCTCTGGCTTGCAGAAGGTATGGGATACTGCAAAGGGACAAGGACGAAGTAAAAACATCTGCATAGAACTAGTTGAGAGAATCAATAAGAAAAAGAACACATTCAAAGTTTCATACATCATCTGGCAGAAGACGGTAGCTGGGAGTACAACGTTGACAGTTTGAAAGGTCAAGCTCTTGAATGGATTTTGCCATATACTTCTCCCTGTTTCTTTCCTTTTCTTTAGCTCCATCAAATTCTCGCTTCTGCTCTTTATCTTTGTCCTCCAATTTTAGTGGTCTGGATGCATGTCCATCACTACATGGTGATTCTGCCATCAAAACATCAGCAAAGTTACATTTTGCAAGATATTGGCAGAAACTTAAATCTACAATACACCTCAAAAAATGATGAGCCAAAAGTTATATTATAAGGTATACAACCAAAAGAATCAATAATACGTACTTTTACTCATAACACCAGCTAGGAACCCATCTGCAAGAATGATGTTAATTAGGAATAAAGAAATTTAGAGAAAAAAAAAATAAACATTAAACAAAACCTAAAACAAACAGCTTCATTAACAGTAATTTTCGACAGTTACCAATATTCTCACATCGCTCAAAGAAATCATTGAATTCCTCCATAAGATCAGGATACTTTCCAAGTAAATCAGCCACCTGAAATGCACAGATTGTATGAGTACCTAAAAGCTTTAAAAAAGGTGAACCTAAGTTTGACAACCATACCCAACTTCATTTGGATCATAATTACATTGTCAGACCAAAAATTGAAGTGTCAAAAATCAACTTAAGTATTGTCCTAATTCAATGCATACTTATAGATTGACTGGGCTCTGGATGAAGAGTACTCTTAGTGGTTGGTCTGAGAGTAATGTAGTGGGTAGGGTAACCAATTGGGGTTAGTTCATGAGGAAATTTTTAGAGACCTATTGCCAGAGAGCACCGTGAGGAACAGAGCTGCTGAGCTGAGGCACTTGGACAGGGACAACACTTTGTGAGTAAGTATTGGATGACTTTTTCAAGAGCTTCGTGAGTATGCTACTCACCTAGTGCAGGATCAGGCTTCGATGACCAATAGAGCTTATTGAAAGATTATAATGATCAAATTTCAGGCATATCATGGTAAACAATAGAGTATATGCTTTCTTATGTTGTCAAGTTTAAGCAAACATTACAAATAAACTGATACTCCTAACTCTTAATCATCTGTCAACTTATAATAATTGTGAACAGACCAGACAAAAAAGGAATGTGCACCAGAGGCTTCTACAAAAATAATTTGACTTGCAGATTTCAGCCTGAAAACGTATTCAAATAATTTCACACGTACCAAATTTTGTAAATCATTCTTTTTTATTATCCCATTGCTGTATATATTAAGGCACTTTAAAAACGCCTGGTAATCATCTGAACTGCCTAACTTCTCCTTAACTTTCTCACAGAACATGATTCCTTGGTTGCACATACCTGGCATTAGAATTAGCAACCGGAGTCAAAAATTGACAGGTTGGAACACATGAAACCATGTCAAAGACACTTAAAAGGATAAGATTAAAAAATAAAAAGAAAAAGACACTAAATAGTCACCTGAAAAAAGACAGCATACTGGCAATTAATGTAATAAAGCCACACAAAAATCAGAACTTATTCTTAGTGTTGCAATGGGCAGTCTCAGGGAAACAGATATTAGTCTTTCCTAGCATTAAATATATATTCACACATAGAACTTGTCATCACAGAAGATGTACCGGATTCCACAAGTTAAATTACTGATCACAAAATCACAGAACAAGTTGACTTGGGCTTCACTCTACTGAAGCAAAATCACATATCCTAATTGGATTTAGCACCCCTAGCTCACTTTATATTAAAAATGTAAAGGAGTAAATCTAATAGAGTTAAATTCTCAAATAACAAAATGCAGCCAATTTGCAAATATGATTAGACCACGACATTTTCTGCAGAAGTATTTGCTCATCCAAGGGTGACATGTGCACCTGTTTTGCCACATTAGTCCCATTTATAAAATGCAGGGAGGAAGGACTAGGGATATTTCATGGAATCCAACCACAACAATTGCACTACAAAGACCTATTTAAGAAAAATAAAATATATATAAGGTATATTATGCATTTAAAATAAGGTCCACTTCACTCATATTTATGAGTCAGGTACATTTTATTAAATTTACAACCCACCCCAAACCTTACTTCACTCATAATAATTAAACCAAAATGCATTTAAAAAAATTATAGTTCCTTAAATACCCTTAAAATGTATTGGATGATATTATTACATCATAATTATTCATTTTATCTTTCTAATTAAATTACACAGCTATTGAAAAGATAAAAAAAAAAGCCTTTTTTTTCAGAAATTATGTTAATCTCTAATTTCTCTCCAAATTTACGTATCTTTTAATCCCTTTTGCTCTAAGTTCTTTTTTTCTTTATTTTTTCTCTTTCTTTTATTGTTAAATTGGCTACTCAAATTATTTTTAAAAAAAAATTCCCAGAATCTAGTAGCTATTTAGTTAATGCTAATATTTTGCTATTGGATAGCATGTGAAATTTCATCTGAATGCTCGTTTTCATATATGTGGGATTGTGATTTTTGAAGAACTTTGAATCTAAGGGACAAAATCAATGATTAAGATTCAATTTACCCTAACACATATTAAGAACATATTAACACTATGCAGTAAATGATATCTGTTTTCTGCACCTGAAAAACAAAACTTACATAACTATACTACAAGCAACATATAAAAAGACATAAAATTTCAATAAAAAGCTACGTAAACAAAATATTTCAGGGGGGCAGTGCAAATGACTTACTCTTTAAATTATCTTTGTCATCATAAGGAGAAACATTTGAATGCATTCCAAAACCTTCAACCTTTCGGCCAGATTTCCTTTTATCAGAAAAACACTGCAAGCTGAAGTCCCTATTGCTATCGTGCTCCGGCTCCCTATCATCTTGTTCCCGATTTCTCCTATCTCTATTTTCCTTCTCCGCACGCTTTCTCTGTTCTTTGTGCACTTTCATCATTGCTTTATCGTCATCTAGCTCAGGTCGATCAACACTAAGATCACATTCTGCATGTGAAGTAACAATCCTATCCCG
Source organism: Manihot esculenta (assembly GCF_001659605.2). Classification (NCBI taxonomy): domain Eukaryota; kingdom Viridiplantae; phylum Streptophyta; class Magnoliopsida; order Malpighiales; family Euphorbiaceae; genus Manihot; species Manihot esculenta. Next base: position 34,069,282 of record NC_035177.2, on the reverse strand, counting down.
CCGACGTTGCTAAAAGAGATTCATTTGCTCATCATTAGGAACCCATTTTGCACAGATGAAATCATTTATTTTACATAAAGGTTAAACCAATAAATTCATCCTTATAAATAAAAGATACATTCCAATTAAGTAATGCTAGTCCACCCATCAAAAAAGATGGGAAAAGAGCAAAAGAAAAAAGGGATGCAATAATTGCACTCACCTTGTCCATGTGCATTTGCCGCAAGGTGGGAGTAGTAGAGTTGCGCTCATTGTAACGCTGAATTGAACTTCGGCCAAATGGAGCATTTTGGTTCACAGGCGCCACTGAAGTATCCGGTAAAAATCTAGTGAACTCATCAAGCAAATCTTGGTGGTCCTCAAAGAGAGTAGCAACCTGAAAAATGATTAAATAAAAAAAAAGAAAAGAAAAGGTACTAAGATATTCATTCAAAGAATAAATTTCTGAACAAAATGTGCTCATAAATGAAGACCAACATAAAGAATAAAAGGCAACAACAAGAAGTGTTATATATACACCTCACTGTAGACTTCGTCTATGTCCTTGTGCTCCTTCCTATACATATTCAAAATGTCTAGGAAGGATTTATAAACATGTTCATCATTTTGGAAACGTTTCTGTAAGTACAACACAAAGCCAACAGGTTTCATAAGTCAAGAAACATTATCCACAATTTCTGAATTCTGATCAAGACAAAGAAACAAATTTATTGTTTTTTCACCTTTATCTTGTTCACAAAATTGATAGCTTCTTCAAATTCAACTGTTTTCCTTGGTGGAGCCTCATCCTCATCAAGGGTTATCTCATATCCCTTAGGTAGAAAAGTGTTAAATCCAAAGATCAAGTTGTTATGACCCTTGAACAACTCTTTAACTCTTGCAATGACACCAGCAGTGTCAGTTCTGTGAGAAGCAATACATCAGCATAAATCTTTAGTCACACAAAATAACACTCATCATTTAAAAAAAAAGTTTTGGAAAGCTGACCTTTGAGCCTTGAAATCTTTCATGACCTCAAGGAACATGTCATATTTTTCCCTCTGGTCTTGAAACATGTCCTTAACTTCCTTGAGATACGTTAAGGCATCATTGGTAGTTAATTTCTGTGAAGTACCACCTCCTCCTCCAGCACCACCTCCTACGCTGCCACCGCCGCCGCCACCACCGTCACCTCCTCCTCCTCCTCCTCCTCCTCCTCCACCACCACTACCACCACCAACACCACCTCCCAGAATTTGTGATTGCCCATAGCTTCATACCCAGAATAAAGAGAAAAATAGTTAAGATACCCAACAATTATCCAAAAGACCAAACCTATTAGCATGTTGAACTACAGATGCAACAGTATAATGATAAAGATTTCTTCAAAAAAGAAAAAAGAGCAAACCAATCACTTTAACTGTTCCAAACTTAAGACAATCTTATCTAAAACAATATATATAGACACACAAAGACGCTTCAATTTCTTGACATATATTTAACCGTAAAATTCTGAAAGATGCAATAGTGCAGAGTCACTCAGCTTTGGATTTAAACCAATATACGTACTTGCCAGAAAAGCCTTCATATATATCCCTCAAAAAAGCATAACCTATTATAAAACCTAACTGAAGTTCTAATATTACATGCAACAGCAAAGGGCTACATGATCCCCAAATAATTATTTAGCTCAAGTCCATTTTTCTAAAAGAAAAAATCCCAGAAAACCCCAATATAAATTTCACGACCAAAAACAAGAAAAGCGAAAAGCAATACGCATGAAAGACACAGAAAATAACTAACACCACCACCGTGATCAATTGCATTACATTATGGATCATGACAAAGCCAGCAAAAGAAACTAATATTTCAAACAAAACCCCACTCTCAAACAACATAATCAATCATTTAAAATAGTAATACAAAATAAGCAACTGCAAAGAAGAGAATCAGGATTTTCCAAAAAAACAAACTTACGATTCCCCACGGGAAGAGGGAAAAGGACGTTTAAATTGCGAGCCTACATAAACGTCGTCTCTTATTCTCTTCATACCTGCAAAAACCACCATTAAAGCAAAACAAGAAAAGAAATAAACGAAGAAAACAAACAAAACCCATTTCGTAGAAGTGAAAAAGAAACTCACTTTCTCCTCCTCGTTGTTCTCTTCGAAAGAGTGAGCCAGATCTCAGAGGAGAAGCAGTAACTAAGCTGTAATTGATCGCATATATAAGCAGAAAAACAGAAGGAATAGTTTCTCCGTGTAGCCTTTGAATTATATTTAACGTTGGAAAAGAGAATTTTATTAGGATTGAAAGAGAGAAATATGCAGGGGAAAGGAAGTTTAGAAAAAAAATGTGAAAAGTGAAAACCAAATACAAATCCTAAGTTCGATTTGGAAAAATTGGCGAAAAAGAAAGATGGCTTGTGTTTGGGGGTTTTGCATCGGATCGTTCTAAATTTGGAACCGGACCACTATTATGGATTCGGGTCGATCCGGATTCATCAGCCCATGGTTAACTGCAAAACCGGCAGACATTAAAACGGTGTCGTACTTTGCCTTTTTTATCCCCCTTTTAATTGATGTTGAATTTGATGATCACCCTTATCCATGACTTTCATGTTTTTTTATAGAATTTTTTTTGCTTTTTCATAAAATTTATGATATTAAAAAATTCTTAATTACACTGAGGTGTATAAAATAAACTATACATCCAATTAATTAAAAATTAAAAAATTATATTTATTATTAGAATTTACTATATTTTATAATAAAATTATATTTGTTATTAATTAAATAGATGTATACACTAAATAAAAAGTTCTGTGTTTAATAAAGGAGAAAATCTTTGACATGAATAGTCCATATATAAATTACAAGCATAAAAAAAAAAATTTCAGAAGCAGAAACAGAAGCAAAAGCAAAAGCATTTTCTCTTTTAAGGTGTCTTTCTCATGACTTTTCAATGTGTTTTTCTCATGACTTCACAAATGATATTAATAAATGGATATATATTTTTTTATTTATTTTAATTCCAAAATAAAAGAATGGAGAGTTAGACATAAATATTTCATATCCTTATTTGTTGAATAGAAAAATCTTGAAAAAACTAATCAAAATACATAAGCATAAAAAATAAATATTTTCATATATAAAAAGCCAAAGTATTTTTCTCTGGCAATATGTATTTTCTATAACTTCACAAATGATATTGGTAAATGGATATATTTCATTATTTTTAACTTTTTTTTAATTACAAGATAAGAAAATGAAGAATCAAACTGTATATATTTTCATATCGAGTGCAATTGTTACTAGACTATTCATAATCTTTTGATTTTAATGTAAAAGCATACTTTATGTTCTCTTGTATATGCTTAATGAAAATAAATTGTATTTTGAGTGCAATCTTTTATAAAAATACAAGATAAAAGAATGGAGAGTCGAATATAAATATTTTGATTGTTAAATGGGAAAATCTTGAACAAAGGTAGCCGAAATACATATTATAAATATAGAAAAAAATATTTTCAGAGATAAAAGTAGAAGCATTTTCTCTTCCAAGATGTATTTCCTATGACTTCACAAATGATATTGGTAAATGGATACATTTCATTTTTTCTTTAACTTTTTCTTTTAAGTTACAACAAAATAAGAAAATAAGAATCGAATCGTAAATATTTTTATATTCAGTGTATTTATACTAGACTATTCGTGATCTTTCGACTTTAATGTGAAATATACTTTATGATCACTCACATATGCTTAATGCAAATAAATTGTATTTTGATTGCAATCTTTTTCAAGGGATACTAAATCAAATTTAATTAAAGCAAACATTCCACTATGTTCATTTAATCTTGAATAGTTTGTAAGATATGCCATTTTATCTCCTAATTAGTTCATTACTTCTAAAGAGATTGGTTACTTTTCACAAATATCACACAATATTTTTTTACATGTAGAATGATCAAATTTAATTCAAGCGGAGAAGTTAAGTAAAAGGATTTGTTTCAATTTAACATGTGCCAAGGAGCAAAACCATTAAGACTATTTTGAGCTATAATTCATCACCTCCACAAAATCCTTCTTCTTGTAGATTTAGAGGTAATCTAAGAGGGGATGAATTTGATTTCTTAAAAAGATTAATATAAAATTATAAAGTCTTCTGAAATAATTTTTATCAACACTCGACAAATACAATAAATATAAAATAATAAATAAAGGTATAGTGAAAATAAAGAGAGTTGAGTTGGATAATATGCAAATGAAGATATATAGAATTTCAATGATTTCCCGCTTAAGATTTCTACTCAAAATTTCTCCATTTAGAATTTCTCTAAATCTATTATTCCTGCTCTTCGAAACCAAAACCAAACACTTTACTCTTTTTGACATAAAAGTGGAAAGGAGAGAATAATAAAGTTACCAAAATTACTCATATGTTCATATACTAATTAATCTTTACTTTAATTATCTAGAAAATAATATGATGATTTATTATTTTTAAAATTTTTAATTTCATTAGCAATAATATATAAAACATAAGTACTGACCGGCTTAGAATATGTGTAAATTTCTGGTCTAGGCTCTATCAGCCATAATAAATTATTTACGACTCATCAGTCTGATTAGGCTAATAGGATATTCAACCAAAAGAGCGTCCATTACTAATTTAGCCCCTCTTTGGCTTTGAGCCTATGCTCCTTTACCATATAAAACTTTAAATATATGTATTATGATAATTCTGACATAGCGTGTATCATGGAAAGTATGGCCTTAACGGGCTAAACATTAATAAATACCACCTTCGAAAGTAAATCACTTAACTCTATTAATTACTAGCCTCATTTGCTGCTACCTCAAGTATTTCTCTTAAAATCTTGAAGAACCACCCTCCGTATATCAGAGTCCTAATCCTCCCTGAATCTCACAACCATCAATTAATTAATAGGAATACAAAATAATTAAGTACTATTTTAATACTCAATTCTATTTAATAAAGTTTTTATTATAATTAATAAAATAAACTATTTTTTTGGAAAAATTGAATAAGCTACTAAAAATTACATCAATTATTCATTAATAATATGGTTTAACAATAAACAGCTGTTGCTAATGCATATTGGTTCATCATTAATAACTTGAAAAAATTGTATATTTATATCATATATTATTTCATATTAACTTTTTAACATTATGGAGTATTTGAATTTACAAAAATTATAGTAATTAATTAATTAATTAATTATATATTATTAAACACTTGTTAAAAAGTCGCAATAAGGTCCCACTGTCTTGTTTCTTATGAAAATTCACATATTTATGATAATAAGATGAATTTTATTAAACATATATTGAGTTTTAAACATTTGTTTGTTGTTCATGGTACTACCTTTGGTAGGGGTTGGCATGCTTGTGGACTGAGCAGCTTTCTTTGCATTTAATATCTTACTCTCACCATCGTATGGATTTTCTTGTCATTGGGAGTGTGAATGTGGAGTAGTGTTTTGCAGGTTTTTATGGTTAGCCTAATTGGGGTTGAAAGAATCTTTCTTAGCAGTTGTTACTAGATCTTCATTCCATTAGAAAAATTAGGATAAAATAATGAAACTTGAGTCATGTTGAACACTGTCCTTAAGGATTTATTTTGTAATCCCTCAGAATTTAATTTTTAAGATCAGGACAACAAGAATTTATCTTTAATTTGTAACCCAGTAGAAAACACAAAGGAAAGAAATAATAAAGTAGAAAAATGTGAGTCGCTATCTTTGTAAAAATGAAGACTATTTATAATGGAAAAATTGACCGTTATATATGGTTATAAAAATATTAAGATAATATAATAAAATCATAACGGTCAGATTTAATATTATATTTAAATCTCATAAATAAAATATTTAATGACTATAAAATTTTCAACGATCATAAAATATTTAATGACCATAAAATCTTTTGAAATCTAAACTAATTTTACAACAATCCCCACAGATTTCAAAAGAATTTTCATTGCTGGGTTTAGAAATTTAGTGTATATATTTCGAATCTGGTGTCTTTTAAATTATGAACCATACCTAGATTAATAAGACTTAACATACAAAGGGATTGGTGAAACTTTTGTTTCTATGAACCAAAAACTCTTTTTTGTATGCTAATATCCCATCAATCTCATAACACTCCACAGATTTTGTTGTCAAAGCTGTTTTGTGCTAATAGGCCATGTGCGTGTCTGGTAGTTCATAAGTGCTCTAGAGATTATGCCACAATCTCATAGAAGCGGCCCCACTACACACTTATATAGGTGATATCATCAAGTATATATTGCAATTTATACACCACCCATAAGAGATATGAATATCATTAAGAGCTTCCATCTCATTCTCTCATTAATGCAGTCTAGCACTTCTCACACCATAGAAAAAGACAACAATAAATAGTGCTATCAGAACTAACAAGTGACTTGTTATTACCCATATGAACATTTTTCATGGGATCTCCAATAACAAATGTTGGGTTTCCATCACTGTTAATTTCAAATTGGCTCAAGTCCCATTCCCCTCGATGTTTCATCTATTAGTTTTCTCCCTAAAGGTTTAGTCAGATGATCGCCAAATTCACTTCTGACTTCACATAATCAATAGAAATAGTTTCATCTTTCAGCAGTTGCTTAATAACATTATGTCTCAGATGAATATATCTATTCTTATCATTGAAAGTTTTATTCTTTGCAATTGCTATTGCCGGTTGGTAATCACAACGCATTGATACAGATGATGTTGGTGAAAAATTCATTAAATGCAACAGACTCCCAATGATCTATGCATATTCAGATTGAGTAACAGAGTCACCTCTATTTTTCTTTAATTGACAGTTAGGATCACAAGGGGTACTCACTAGTTTGACATTGAAATGTCCAAACTTCCTTAGAAGCTTCTCAACATAATGCTCTTGTGATAGCATTAGACTATAATTCTTCCTTATGATTCTAACTCCCAAAATCACGTTTGCCTCTCCCATATCTTTCATATCAAATTTAGAGGTAAGGAAAGCTTTTGATTTACAAACTATATTGTAACTTGTACAAAAAATAAGCATATTATCCACATATAAACAAATAATCACAGATTCATCATTTATACATTTTGTATATACACACTTATCAACTTCAACAGAGGTAAAACCATCATTCAACAAAATTTGATCAAATTTCTCATGCCACTGTTTGGGGGCTTGTTTTAAACCATATAATAACCTAAGAAGTTTGCAAACTTTATTTTCTTGACCAGAAACAATACAACCATCAGATTGTATCATATAAATTTATTCTTCCAAGTCTCCATTTAAAAAACTGTTTTAACATCCATTTGATGAATAACAAGTTTATGTATAGAAGCTAAATCAATTAATATTTTAATAGAATAAATTCTAGCTACAGGAGTAAAGGTGTCAAAATAATCTATATTTTATCTTTGTGAAAAACCTTTTGCTACTAGCCTTGCTTTATACTTTTCGATTGACCCATTTGAGTTATATTTTCTTTTGAAAATCCATTTACAACCAATAGTTTAGCTCCTGGAGGCAAGTCTATTAAAGTCCAAGAACCATTTTGAGTAATAGAATCAATTTCAGCTTTAATTGCTTCTTTCCAAAAAGGAGTTTCAAAAAACCTTAAAGGTTCATTTTCAACAAAATAAGTGTAAAAGTCATTTTCAAAAGAAATCAATTTTCTTTGTCTTTTACTTCTTCTTAAATCTTTATTATTATTTCCAAAATGATTTTCATAAATATCTTCATTAGGTGCATGAGAAATTTTCTCAACTTTTAAAGGAAAAATATATTCAAAAAACTCAGCATTTTTTGTCTCAATTATAGTGTTACAATCAAGCACATCACTTTTCAAAATAAGAAATCGATATGCAGCACTATGTTCAGCATAACCTATAAACATACAATCAGAAGTTTTTGAGTCTATTTTTTGTTTCTTAGGATCAAGAAAAATTCTTTAGTAAGACACTCCTACACTTTTAAATATTTTAAATTAGGTGTACAACCTTTCTGTAACAGCCCGGAAACCGAACTGCTACCGGCACTAGGATCCAGATCGGCTTAAGGCCTCCGGGACCCATAGCAAGCCTGCTGTGAACTCTGTGTACCTGTGAAATCCCATACATAATCATACATTTTCTGTAAACATTAAAACTTTTCTCTGTTCCAAGGCTTAACTTGTGCATACACTATCTGTACACTGTAAACCCCTGCTAGAGCTCTCGTCTTTGCTCTAGGTGGGCTAACTCATATCCTGTTAAGCTTGGGTTTTCATACATATAACATAAAACATTTACATAAAAGATCAAGTATACAAAAGGATTACAACTCTGCTAAAACAATACTCGTACATACACATGTCCATACTAACTATTACATAACCCTTCTCTTCATTTGTACCCTGCTGACACCTCTGGACTCTGAACCTGCAAGACTGGGGTTAAGGGAGAGGGTGAGCTATACTAGCCCAGTGAGTAGTACATATAAAACATGTGATAAAACATGATCTCATGGAGTGCATCACAACACAAGTAAATCACATAATCTCAAACGGACTAATTCAAAATTCCCCCACATTGCCCGGCCCGCGAAGGAGCTCCTCAGGTCTTCATTCAGCACCCTATGGTACCGTGTGCCCGGCCCTTTCAGGGCTCCTCAGGTCTTCATTTAGGGGGCTAATGAATCCAAGCTACGCCCGATCTGTACATGCACTGATTAATGCAACATCTTCGTGCTCACTAATGCAATACTATAAACATGGTATAAATGATGCATGAAACATGCTAAAAATGTTTGAGTTCTCATATTAAAAGATTTAGTTCCGTTCCACTCACCTCTGGCTGACTCTGTACTGACTCTGCATGTTCCGAAGCAGTGGTCACTACTAAACTCCTTGGTTCCTCTGGTCCGTTCCTACATAGGTGGACTGAAATGAGGGACCAAACTAACTCAAGCACATCTCTAAGAAACTCCCCAAAAACCCTCTAAAGCATCCTAGAACAATCACAAAAAACATGCAAAAGAAAGCTGGACAGGGCACTTTCGGCGGCAGGTTCGGCGGCCGAAACTCCCCTCCAGAGACGAAACTCATGCATGTTCGGCGGCACCTTCGGCAGCCGAAAGTCTCGTCCAGAGACGAAACTCAACCTTCGGCGGCCGAACCTTGCCTCCAGAGATGAAAGTCCAAATGTTCGGGGGCAAGCTTTGGCAGCCGAAACTGCCTCCACAAGGGATTCGGTGGCCGAACCTTCCTTCGGCGACCGAACCTTCCTTCGGCGGCCGAACCTTCCTTCGGCGGCCGAACCTGATTTTGCCTGTTGGGTAGAAACCTGCTCTGTTTCATGCAAACTTCACCCAAAACCTATCCAACATGCATAGCAACTACTCCCAACTAGCATATACCATATAACATGCATAAAGAGGTCTAAACCTATCCTAACACGTCCAATAAACATATCAAACAATACTGAACCATGCTGATACACCAAAATCCTCAAAAACCTCCCTTAACCTAAACATGCATAACTACCCATACAACTCCCATAAAACCTTCAAAATCAAGAAAGGAAGTTCAGGATCTTCACTTACCTCTTCCAAACAAGAGATTGAACGATCCCTACGTGGAGATATGGAGAAATCCTCTCTCAAACTCTCCAAGCTTCCAACCTTACTCTATGTCTCAAAAACTTCAAAACCACATGAAAAGCCATCAAAACCATGAAAGATTTGAGAAAACACATAAATCACTCAAGGAAGATCAAGTCTCACCTCAGCTCGTGCAAATGGAAAGAAAATCTTATCCATTTGACCGACCTAGGGCCTTTTATAGTTGGCTGGCCAGACCAACTACGGCGGCCGAATGAGAACCCGAATGCCATGCACGTTCGGCGGCCGAAAGTCACTTTCGGCGACCGAACCTTGGCTTTTTTGCCTTGGTGCTTTTCTTGCAAAACCTTACTTCTTTAAACACTTTAAAACATGAAAACGCTTTCAAAACATAGGAAAACATCATCCGTACCCTTCCAGAGGATTCCGACATCAGAAATTCCACGGGACTACAGGACTTCTGACGCCGGACTCTAGCCGGGTATTACATTCTCCCCCCTTTAAGAACATTCGTCCCCGAATGTTCCTCAAACACGAAGCACATAAACACATAAAAAAAGGGGAAAACTAACCTCAAAACATATATGGGTATTGCTGGAGCATAGACTCCCGTGTCTCCCAGGTGCACTCTTCTAGGTTATGGTGGTTCCACAGGACTTTTACCATCGGAATTTCCTTGTTTCTCAACTTTCTGATCTGGGTGTCAATGATCCTCACTGGCTGTTCTACATATGTGAGATCTCCTAGGATCTCCACATCAGGCTCATTGAGAACCTGGCCCGGATCTGACACAAATTTCTGTAGCATAGAAACATGAAAAACCGGATGGATTCTTTCCATCGATGCAGGTAAATCCAGCTTGTACGACACATTCCCGATCCTCTGCAGAATCTCAAAGGGACCAATGTATCGTGGAGCTAGCTTACCCTTTCTCCCAAAGCGAACCACGCCCTTCATTGGAGACACCTTCAGCAAAACCATATCCCCCTCCTGGAACTCTATCTGCTTCCTACGAACATCTGCATAGCTTTTCTGTCTGCTGACAGCTGTTTTGATCCTCTCTCTGATGATAGGCACTAATCTGCTGGTAATCTCGACTAACTCGGGCCCTGCAAGAGCCTTCTCTCCGACCTCTTCCCAGCAAACAGGTGTTCTGCACTTCCTCCCATACAGAGCTTCATAAGGAGCCATCCCTATGCTAGCATGATGGCTGTTATTGTAGGCAAACTCCACCAGAGGTAGATGCTGCCTCCAAGAACCGCCAAAGTCTAACACACACATTCGGAGCATATCCTCTATTGTCTGGATGGTCCTCTCTGACTGACCGTCTGTCTGTGGATGGAAAGCAATGCTAAAATCCAACCTTGTGCCCATAGCAGCTTGCAGACTCCGCCAAAACCTAGAGGTGAACTGAGGTCCTCTATCTGATACGATTGACACAGGAACTCCATGCAGCCTTACTATCTCTTCTACATACACCTGCGCTAGCTTGTCCACAGAATAGTTACTCCTGACTGGAATGAAGTGAGCAGATTTAGTCAGTCTATCCACAATCACCCATATGGAGTCTAGCTTGTTGGACGTCGCCGGTAACCCCACTACAAAATCCATCGCTATATTCTCCCACTTCCACTCTGGAATCGACAGTGGGTTAAGCATTCTAGCCGGCTTCTGGTGCTCTAGCTTCACCCTTTGACATGTTTCGCAGGCTAACACATACTGTGCCACTTCTCTCTTCATCGCTGGCCACCAATACATCTTTCTCAAGTCTTGATACATCTTGGTGGCTCCAGGGTGAACGCTATATCGAGCATGATGAGCTTCCCTCATAATGTCTTCCTTTAAACTGCTGTCATCTGGCACGCATAACCTCTTCCCGTGACGAAGAATCCCTTCACTGTCAAATCTGAACTCCGCACTGTTGCCTGACTGAATAGTCCTGGCAATTTTCACTAACTCAGGGTCCTCGTGCTATTTTAGAGCCACTTGCTCTAGAAACACGGGAGTAACTCTCATCTGTGCAATCAAAGCACCGGTACCAGATAACTCTAACTGTAGCCCTTCTTCCATGAGCTTGTAGAAATCCTTCACCACCGGCCTCCTCTCTGCTGTAATGTGGGATAAACTGCCGAGTGACTTCCGGCTTAAGGCATCAGCTACAACATTAGCCTTACCCGGGTGATACTGGATCTTGCAATCATAATCACTGAGCAATTCTACCCACCGTCTCTGCCTCAAGTTTAGCTCTCTCTGGCTCAAGATGTGCTGCAGGCTCTTATGATCCATGAAGATCTCACACTTTACTCCATAGAGGTAATGCCTCCACATCTTGAGTGCAAAGATAACTGCTGCCATCTCCAGATCGTGTGTAGGATAGTTCAGCTCGTGCTTCTTCAGCTGTCTAGAAGCATAAGCTATCACTCTGTCATTTTGCATCAACACACAATCCAATCCCACTCGGGATGCATCACAAAACACGGTGAAGTCTTCATCGCTGATCGGTAGAGCTAACACCGGTGCTGAAGTCAACCGTCTCTTCAGCTCTTCAAAACTCTCTTCACACTCTTCTGACCATACGAACTTCTGGTTCTTTCTGGTCAATCTGGTCATCGGAGCAGCAATCTTCGAGAAGTCCTGAACGAACCTCCGATAGTAGCTTGCCAAACCCAGGAAACTCTTGATCTCTGTTACTGTCATGGGTGTAGGCCAGTTGGCTACTGCCTCTACCTTCTTGGGGTCCACTGCTATACCTTTATCTGATACTACATGCCCCAAGAAAGAAATGCTCCTCAGCCAGAACTCGCACTTAGAGAACTTGGCATACAAGCCATGCTCCCTCAAAGTCTGCAAGACTATCCTCAGATGCTGGGCATGCTCCTCTGCATCCCTGGAGTACACTAAGATATCATCTATAAAGACAATCACAAAGTGATCCAGGTACTCTCTGAAAACTCTGTTCATGAGATACATGAATGCTGCAGGGGCGTTCGTTAACCCGAACGGCATTACTAGGAACTCATAATGCCCATATCTGGTCCTGAAAGCTGTCTTGAGTACATCCTCTTCCCTGATTCGCAACTGATGGTATCCGGATCTCAGATCTATCTTAGAGAAACATCCTGCTCCTGACAGCTGGTCGAAGAGATCATCGATCCTGGGTAGAGGATACTTGTTCTTGGTAGTGACATTGTTCAACTGCCTATAGTCGATACAAAGTCTAAGAGGTCCATCCTTCTTCCTGACAAACAGTACTGGAGCACCCCAAGGTGAGGTATTCGGGCGGATGAAACCCTTGTCTACCAACTCCTGTAACTGCTCTTTCAATTCTCTCAGCTCTACTGGTGCCATCCTGTAGGGAGGAATAGAGATCGGTCTCGTACCAGGCATTAACTCTATCTCGAACTCTATTTCCCTATCAGGTGGTAGTCCTAGAAGCTCTTCAGGAAACACATCTGGGAACTCGCTAACAACTGGTATTGAGGATGGTTCCCTAACCTGCATGTCTAGCTCTCTTACATGAGCTAGGAACCCCTGACAACCCCTCCTCAACAACCGACGAGCCTGAAGGGCTGATATCAAACCTCTAGGTGTCCCTCTCCTGTCTCCTCTGAAGACACACTCTGACCCATCCTGGTCTCTGAAACTGACTACCTTGTCCCTGCAGTTCAAGGTAGCATTATACGTAGATAACCAATCCATCCCTAGAATGACATCAAAATCTGCCAACTCTAGAACCACAAGGTCAGCTGGAAGGTATCTACTCTCTATACACACTGGACTGACTTGACAGACTGACTCTGCCAATGATGGGTCACATCTAGGTCTACTGACCCAGAGAGGACACTCTAACTCGGAGACTATCAAACCCAACCTCTCTGCGGCTCTAGAAGCAATGAAAGAGTGAGAAGCACCGGGGTCCATCAAAGCATACACCTCTGAACACCCAATGATGAGATTACCTGACACCACTGTGTTCGATGTATCTGCCTCCTGTTGAGTCATGGTGAAAATTCATGCTGGGGCTGACGGACCTGCACCTCGGGAACCCATCCCTGATGAAGAGGCTGACCCTCTTCCTCTACCTCTGCCACTACTCTGTGGTATGGCTGAAGCTGCTGGCTGTGCGATACTGCCTGAGGTCATCTGCTGGGATGGTGCCATAAAGGTCGCCTGGGGACATTCTCGTGCAATATGTCCCTCTTGCCCACATCTATAGCAGGCTGTAGATCCCATCAGACAAACTCCTTTGTGTGGTTTCCCACATTTTTGACATACTGGACTGCCTGTGCCAGAGCTAGAGCCGCTTCCCATTCCCAGTCCTGACTTCATCCTGCTCCAGAACTTGCCTCTCTTGGACTTAAACTTCTCTCCTTTTCTACTGCCAGAAACTGCTGCACTGGGGGTCTTAGAACCCGAAGACTGTGCCACCTGCTGCTTTCCTGTTCCCTGTATAATGGCACTCGCCTCCATTTTTCTGGCTGCATCCACAATGGAGTGGAAACTCTCTTTCTCTGCTGGAAGAATCAAGGAGAAATACCTGGGGTGAAGCCTTGTGGCATATCTCCTTGCCTTCTTCTGATCTGTATCATACGCCTGACCTACGTATGGTAACAATTCCAGGAACTTATCTGTATACTCATCAACGCTCATCTCCTCTGTCTGTCTCAGCTGTTCGAACTCGACAACCTTCATCTCCCTGGAACTGTAAGGAAAAGCCCACCCTGCGAACTCATTGGCGAACTCTTCCCATGTCAGGCTGTCTATTCTGGGGTCCACATAGTTCTTAAACCATTCTCTGGCTTTCTTGCACTTTAATGTGAACCCTGCCATCTCAATGGCCCTACTCTCATCAGCTCCCAATTCACTGGTTATCATTCTGACTGCACTAAGGTACTCAAAGGGATCATCTCCTGTATTGAATTTAGGAGCATCCAACTTTAAGTACTCGGTCATCTTCACCTTATATCCCCCTGATGAACTAGGCTGCTGTGCTTCAACAACAGGGGCTACAGGTTCTGGTGGTGGTGGAGGTACTGTTTCTCTTGGTTCAGGTTGTGCTGGACTTGGCTAAAAAGGTGGGGGTGGAGACATGTGATATGGTGGGTAAAAAGAAGGATAAGGCATATATGGCATATAAGGTGGATATGGGGCAAAGCTGGAAAAATCCGACGTACCTCCCATCGGATACCCCGGGCCCTGTGGAAAGGGTGGATAGCGAAACCCCGAGGCCTGTGCGCCTCCTTGGGACTCTCCCATACCTTCTTCAGACCTTCCTCTACCCATACTTTCATCTCTGCTCTGACCAACATCCATAACCTCTCTCTCTTCCTCTGATCTTCCCCCTCTATCTACTCATCTTCTGCTCTCGTCAGAAGACCTTCTAGGGTCTCGTGACATTCCTTCCCTGCTTGACCTGTGAGATCTTGCCCTTGGCAAAGCAGGAGGACGAGCAGCTGTACCCTCACTTCCTGGTGGGACTCCAGTCAATCTCGTGGATCGACGAGTTCCTCGCATCTTCACTCTCTGGAACACAACACACATAACATAGCACATGAGCAACATATAGCCCTCAACCACACAACACATATATGGCACATGCATGAATCATGGCATTTCACACATCAGATAGACAGGACTGACATCCTATCCTAATGGACATGCTTTCCTATGGTGCTTGACCATCTATGACCTCTATGAGCCCGACTCTCTCTCTATAGGTCCGACCATATGAACCTAGGGCTCTGATACCAATCTGTAACAGCCCGAAAACCGAACTGCTACCGGCGCTAGGATCCAGATCGGCTTAAGGCTGCCGGGACCCGTAGCAAGCCTGCTGTGAACTCTGTGTACCTGTGAAATCCCATACATGATCATACATTTTCTGTAAACATTAAAACTTTTCTCTATTCCAAGGCTTAACCTGTGCATACACTATCTGTACACTGTAAACCCCTGCTAGAGCTCTCGTCTTTGCTCTAGGTGGGCTAACTCATATCCTGTTAAGCCTGGGTTTTCATACATATAACATAAAACATTTACATAAAAGATCATGTATACAAAAGGATTACAACTCTGCTAAAACAATACTCGTACATACACATGTCCATACTAACTATTACATAACCCTTCTCTTCATTTGTACCCTGCTGACACCTCTGGACTTTGAACCTGCAAGACTGGGGTTAATTGAGAGGGTGAGCTATACTAGCCCAGTGAGTAGTACATATAAAACATGTGATAAAACATGATCTCATGGAGTGCATCACAACACAAGTAAATCACATAATCTCAGACGGACTAATTCAAAATTCCCCCACATTGCCCGGCCCGCGAAGGAGCTCCTCAGGTCTTCATTCAGCACCCTATGGTACCGTGTGCCCGGCCCTTTCAGGGCTCCTCAGGTCTTCATTTAGGGGGCTAATGAATCCAAGCTACGCCCGATCTGTACATGCACTGATTAATGCAACATCTTCGTGCTCACTAATGCAATACTATAAACATGGTATAAATGATGCATGAAACATGCTAAAAATGTTTGAGTTCTCATATTAAAAGATTTAGTTCCGTTCCACTCACCTCTGGCTGACTTTGTACTGACTCTGCAGGTTCCGAAGCAGTGGTCACTACTGAACTCCTTGGTTCCTCTGGTCCGTTCCTACACAGGTGGACTGAAATGAGGGACCAAACTAACTCAAGCACATCTCTAAGAAACTCCCCAAAAACCCTCTAAAGCATTCTAGAACAATCACATAAAACATGCAAAAGAAAGCTGGACAGGGCACTTTCGGCGGCAGGTTCGGTGGCCAAAACTCCCCTCCAGAGACGAAACTCATGCATGTTCGGCGGCACCTTCGGCAGCCGAAAGTCTCGTCCAGAGACGAAACTCAACCTTCGGCGGCACTTTTGGCGGCCAAACCTTGCCTCCAGAGATGAAAGTCCAAATGTTCGGGGGCAAGCTTTGGCAGTCGAAACTGCCTCCACAAGGGGTTCGGCGGCCGAACCTTCCTTCGGCGGCCGAACCTTCCTTCGGCGGCCGAACCTGGTTTTGCCTGTTGGGCAGAAACCTGCTTTGTTTCATGTAAACTTCACCCAAAACCTATTCAACATGTATAGCAACTACTCCCAACTAGCATATACCATATAACATGCATAAAGAGGTCTAAACCTATCCTAACACCTCCAATAAACATATCAAACAACACTGAACCATGCTGATACACCAAAATCCTCAAAAACCTCCCTTTACCTAAACATGCATAACTACCCATACAACTCCCATAAAACCTTCAAAATCAAGAAAGGAAGTTTAGGATCTTCACTTACCTCTTCCAAACAAGAGATTGAACGATCCCTATGTGGAGATATGGAGAAATCCTCTCTCAAACTCTTTAAGCTTCCAACCTTACTCTATGTCTCAAAAACTTCAAAACCATATGAAAAGCCATCAAAACCATGAAAGATTTGAGAAAACACATAAATCACTCAAGGAAGATCAAGTCTCACCTCAGCTCGTGCAAATGGAAAGAAAATCTTATCCATTTGACCGACCTAGGGCCTTTTATAGTTGGCTGGCCAGACCAACTATGGCGGCCGAATGAGAATCCGAATGCCATGCACGTTCGGCGGCCGAAAGTCACTTTCAGCGGCCGAAAGTCACTTTCGGCGGTCGAACCTTGGCTTTTCTTGCAAAACCTTACTTCTTTAAACACTTTAAAACATGAAAACGCTTTCAAAACATAGGAAAACATCATCTGTACCCTTCCAGAGGATTCCGACATCAGAAATTCCACCGGACTACAGGACTTCCGACGCCGGACTCTAGCCGGGTATTACACTTTCTAAAGTTCATAGGTGTTTTATCAGTTTTTTTATAGGGTATCCTATTTTGTAGATGACAAGCAGATAATAAAATAAAGCTTGCCCTAAAGGTTATTAGGTGAGGAAAAACTTATTAATAAAGCATTCATCAATTCTTTTAATGTTCTATTTTTTTTCTTTCCACTACTCCATTAGATTCAAGTGAATAGGGTGGACTAAATTCATGAATTATTCCTTATTTTTCACAAAAGTCATTAAATAAGATATATTCTACACCTCTATCTAATATAATCCTTTTTATTTTCTATTTAATTAATTTTCTACTTCAGCTTTATACAATTGAAACATATCAAATGTTTCATCTTTGTTTCTAAGTAAATATACTTTAGTATATCTAGAATAGTCATCAATAAAAATTACATAATATTTTTTACCACCTCTAGTCATAGTTTGTTTTAAATCTCCTAAGTCTGTGTGTATTAAACTAAGCAATTTAGATTCTCTATGTGTAGTTGAACATGATTTTTTGGTTGACTTATATTCTACACAAGTCTCACATTTATTTAAACATGTATTACTAGTGCCAGATATTATACTAAGATATTGCATTTTTTTTAATATAAGAAGCACTAACATGTCCTAATCTAGCATGCCATAAATCAAAAGAATCAAGCAAGAAAGCACAAGAAGATGCATTTCCATTTGTTATTGCAGAAATATTGAGAACAAAGAGTCCATGATTACAATAACATTTTCCAATAAAAATATCATTTTTAGTCATTATAATTTTGTCTGACCCAAAAAATACTTTAATCTCAGCCTTTCCTAATAGAGCTACAGAAATTAAATTAGCTCTCATATTAGGTACATAAAATACCTCATTAAGTGCCAAGGTCTTGCCAAATGTGAGTTTGAGAAGAACTTTCCCTTTACCAAAGACACTTGTAGTCCTAGAATCACCTAAATACACATGTTCTTTACCCACAACCGAGATGCTTGCTTACCCAGTCTCCTGATTGTGCGTTCAATTTCTGGATCGTAAGGCAAAGTATCCTTGTGTCTAGATCTGGTCATGAAAGAAAAAAAATAGATTAGTTAAATCAAGTCCCCGATAACGGTGCCAATTTTTGACTCGCGGTTGTCAAAGCTGGTAAAAAATAACCTTTCCGGTTATCAACAATATTATTACTGCAGATAGTGGTAAAGGATCGAATCCATAGAGAATTGAAAACTTACCTATCTTTCTTATCAAGACCAAGAGAATTAACTGAAACGAGATAAACTGAAAGCAAATAGACTGAAAGTAAAATGGGGGGGGGGAGTTTGAGATTGATTCAATTAAACAACTACTGATAGCAATAAAATAAGCGAATAATAAAATAAAAGGGAAATCAATAATGAGAAGGCTCTAGTTGAAAGGTTGGATCCACTTCAGTTGTTGGGATTGATCATTGAAACTTATGTTCTTTTGATTGATTCAATAGATTAGTTATGGAGATGGAAAATGCTTCTCACCACCATGTCTCTCCTTAAGATTAAATCAATTAGGGAACGTCCTTGTAATACCCGGCTAGACCCCGGCATCGGAATTCCTACTTTCCGGTGGAATCTCCATTGGAATCCGAAATTCTCGGACGTCGGAGCCTTCTAGAAGGGTAAAATAAGGTTTTCATAAAATGTTTTTACACGTTTTATGGTTTTAATGAAGAAAGAAAATTGAGTTTTTAAAGAAAACACTATGGAGGAAAAGCCCAAGTTCGGCCGCTGAACATGGTGCTGATGCGGAAGCACCTTTGGCCCCCGAAGGTGGTCTGGCCAGCCACCTATAAAAGGCCTCTTGTCCGAAAATGGGCGAGTTTTCTCTCTCTATTTTCGGGCATAGGTGAGATTTCGCCCTTTCATGGTTGATTTTATGATTTCCTTCAAATCTTTCAAGTCTTTGACAAGCTTTTACTTCATTTTGAAGATTTTTAAGCTTAGATCAAGGTTCTAAAGCTTGGAGACCTCCAGAGATCGTTTTCTCCCTCTCATTCAAGTTGGGTTGATAAGACCCTTAGATCTCTAAGATGTAAGCCTAGATCCTTGTTCCTTTTGTGTTTTAATCAAGTTTTTTATGAAGTTTATGGGTTGTAAATGTATGTGTTGAGTAGATCTAAAATATTAGGGTTCATGATAGTTTTTATGATAAATGTATGTTTATGTGGTGCTATGTTGTTGTTTGTTGGGGTTTAGGCTAGTTTTATACCCCTATATGCTTGAATAAGTGTTTATGCATGTTTTAGAATAGTTGGATGCATGTTGTGGGAGTGTTGGTGGCTGGATGAGTAAGGCAGAATCGGGTTCTGCCAATCTGGAGAACCCAAGTTCGACCGCCGAAGCAAGGTTCGGCCGCCGAACCTGCCTGTGGAGGCAGCTTTAGGCCGCCTAAACTCGCCCCCGAAAGTTGGACTTTCGAATCTGTGGGGGAGTTTCGGCCATCGAACCTGCCCCCGAAGGTTAGTGACTTTCGGATCTATGAAGGCCTTCGGCCGCCGAACCTACCTCCGAAAGTGCCTGACTTTCGGATCTGTAGGGACCTTCGGCGCCGAACCTGCCGCCGAAAGTCCCCTGCCCAGCCTTTCTTTGCCTATTTTCTATGCATGTGTTATGATGTTTTAGGGGGGTTTTTGGGGAGATGTTTAGAGTCATGTCAGAGTATGTTTGGTCCCTCATTTGAGTCCACTTGTGTAGGATCGGACCTGAGGAACCAAGGAGGCCAGTAGTGAGTCAGCTGCTCCAGAGTTAGTAAAGCATTAGCCAGAGGTGAGTAGAACTGAACTCTAAATTTTAAAGTACTAAGCTTTTGGGCATGTTCATGAATCACGAATGCCATGATATGTATTAGGATGTTTGCATTAGAAATTCACGAATATGATGCATTGCATTATTTACTGTTGATGTGGATGGATATTGGATGACCCACTAGCCCTCGATATGATATGATATGATATGATATGATATGATACGGAAAGACCAGGGCTGCCCATTCTACGCCCCTGGCATGATGTAAGGGAAAGACCAGGGTTGCCCATTCTACGCCCCTGGCACAGTTGGACATGTTATGTTATGTTAAGCGAAAGTCCTAAGGAGCTCTCGTTGTGGGCCGGGCACATTGGATATGTAGAGGGTTACTGGTGATAAGTCCATCCGTGATGTGAATTGTTTATGTTGTGATGCATTTCATAAAAGCATATGTTTATTAACTATTTCTACTGTTTTGCTCACTGGGTTTTAGTAGCTCACCCCTTTCCCCTAACCCCCAGGTTTGCAGGATCAGAGTTAGGCCGGAAAGTCATCGAGATTGAAGATTATGTTTATGTAATAGATTAATAGTGGACATGTAATGCTTTATGGATAGTATTGTGCTTGGCCCTATTGATAGTTGTAAAATCCCTATTTACATGATCGTTATGTAAATATTTTTAATGATGTTAAATGTTGAACCAAGCTTGATATATGATATGTTGACCCAACTAGAGCATTTGATGAGGGCTCTAGTATGAGGTTTTTATGTATACAGTTATGATGCATGCACAGGTCAAGCTTGGTATGTGAAAAGTTTAAATTTTTATGAAAATGTATGATCATGTATGGGATTTTATCGGATACACAGGATGCATAGTAGGCTTGCTACGGGTTCTGGCGACCTTAAGTCGATTTGAATCCTAGCGCCAGTAGCGGTCCAGTTTCCGGATCGTTACAATCCTCTAATTAATTACTAATCAACAAGTTGCCAAGGAACGTCCTTAGGCCTTAGGCATCAAAACAATTGTTAATTGCATGAAGAGATAGAGAGAGCCAATCCTAACTACTCAAACGCATGAGATGTTGCTAGATTATACAATTTCCTTAGTTTTTACACCAAGTGTTCTTATGTTTGAACAATCCAAGCAATTACAGACTTAAAATTATCCAAACTAACAATATATTACCTTACAATCAAGAATCAAGTGGCCAATTTGATCAAAATAACAAAGCAATAATGGAATCAAGCATGAAATTGCATGAATATTGAATAAACCAAAGACAAATAACTTATGTTCAAATCTCACAATCCATAAAACAACTTAAGTTTCAACCAATCTTCAACTAGAATAAAAGGTTTCAGCCACTCATGGCTGAACCAAAACCAAAAATAAAAGGAGAGAAGAAAGGTAGAAGAAGAGAAGAAGTGGGCGTCGGCCCTTGTGCAATCCGAAGATAAGAGGCGTGAAGAGTTTGGGGAAGAGAGGGCTTTCGGCTGGCTTATGTGCTTCTTAAATAAGATTAGATGCTGACCTTGCTGCCCAAGAGATACTTGCTACCCAAGTTGTATCTGAAAAGGAAAGAATCGCGTTGCAAGGTCTTCAGAAGGAAGGAGGCGCGCGGATGGCTCTTCAGAAGGAAGGTAGGCGCGCGACAAGGCTTGAGCAGAGGGAAAGATATGTTGTCCAGTCTTTTCTTTTTAGGTGGAGCCTTCGTTTAAATTTCAAATCTTGAATGCTGAATGCAGAAGAGGCAAGTGCACCTTCTTGAAATCTTGCTGCCTAAATAGGAAGATCTGACTGCTGACGTCTGCAATTTGAATTTCAAATGATCTTTTAACCGATCTTTCCTTATTTGCTTTTGCTTCTGCACTTTCCTTATTTGAAAACTTTCCTTTTCTGAAAACTTTCCTTATTTGGCACTTTCCTTTTTTGGCACTTTCCATATTTGGCACTTTTTGGCAGTTTTAAGAGCATTTTCACCAGATTATCTCTTTACACCTAATATCTACAAAACATTATTAAAATCACAAAATTAGGCAGAAAAGATGTA
Organism: Manihot esculenta; assembly: GCF_001659605.2. Classification (NCBI taxonomy): domain Eukaryota; kingdom Viridiplantae; phylum Streptophyta; class Magnoliopsida; order Malpighiales; family Euphorbiaceae; genus Manihot; species Manihot esculenta. The sequence continues at coordinate 34,046,999 of NC_035177.2, read as the reverse complement.
AATAAACATCAATAATATCATGATAAATTGGTCTAAAATATGCTCTATCACCCGGCTTACCACATATAAGACAATATTTTTCTTTTAAAAGATGGGATTATTAAACTTAGGTTTGTAATCGGGTTTTTTTATTTTTGTACCTGTTATTTGATTTGTGCACTTTTCCTTGTACAAGATTTGCTCTTGTAGCCAACCCTTTTCCTTTTGCAGCTTTAAGTTCCCTCATGTTTGTATCTTCAATCTTCGAGATGTCAGGAAAAAATTTGGCGTATGGAGCAGCAAGCAATGCGGAAATAGAGACAATGACAACATTTGGTTCCATTTGTGTACAAAATAAATCTTTAAGGACAATGTTCAACACGACTTGGGTTTCATTATTTTATCCTATTTTTTCCAACAATTTTGTGTACAAAATAAATCCTTAAGATTATTGGGTTGATGGGTAATTTTCCCTAGGTAGTGATGGGTAATTTTAATGAGATTTTATCACATGGTGAGAAAGGCAAGGTGCTTCTCGGCCAAAAACTTGTCTAGATGCTTTTCGTGATGTGTTAGTGGAGGTTGGGTTGTTTGATTTGAGATTCTCTGTTTATTCTTATACATGGGATTATACATGGGATGATGGTAGAATAGGTTCTAGTTTTATAGAGGAGCGTTTGGATTGTGCTCTTGCTAGTGTGTCTTAAGCGAAACTACTTTCCCGTGCTTCTGTTTCCCATTTGCTTCGTGCTAGTTCCGATCATTTGCCTATTAGATTAGATTTGGATTTGGATGGACAACCTTTGGGTTTTGGAGGTAGAGGTACATGCCTTCATTTTGAGGTAATGTGGACTCGTGAGAATGCTTGCGAGGAGGTCATTCGGTCTATTGGGATACGGTGGCTCCTGGTAGTGTTGGGGATCGTTGGATTAGTAAGGTTGTCACTTATTCCTCCGGATTGGTTAACTCGAGTCGATCTAGTTTTGGGAATTTTTGTACCTAGAAACAATAGATTATTTTATGATTTAACATTTTAAATGGGCAAGGGCTGATAAGAAATTTGGCAGAGCGGGCTACACTGAAATCTCGGTGGGCAGAGCTCTCTTTGTGAGAAGAGAATATGTGGCATCAACGTTCCAAATAGGTTTGGTTACAGGAAGGAGATCGGAATACAAAGTATTTTCACTTTGTTGCTTCTAATAAGCGATGAACTATTACAATTGTCAGCTCATAGGATACTAATAATGTGAAATTACGTGATGAGCGTTTAGCATATCACATTCTTGACTTCTATCAAGCCTTTTTTCCTCTGAAGTCGTCCTTGTTTTTAATGATTCTTTGGATTTTGTTCCATGCAAGATTACTTATGCTATGAATGTTGTCTTAACTCAGCCATATTCTATTGAGGAGATTTTTCGAGCTGTTAAGAAGATGCACCCCACCAAAGCACCGGGTCCTGATGGTTTACCTCCTTTGTTTTATTAGTAGTATTGGAATGTGAGGATGTGGTTTGCTTATTGCAGGAACATCTTGTTAGAGCTTAATCATATGCATATTTGCTTGATTCTAAAGGTAAAGAAACCAATGTCAGTTGGAGAATTTCGACCAATTAGTTTATGCAAAGTTATTGTGAAAATTATGAGAAATTGTATTTCCAACTGGCTAAAGAGCTTATTGTCGGTGGTTGATGAGTTTCAGGGTGCTTTTGTGCCAGATTAGTTAATAACTAATGTGCTTGTAGCTTTTGATCTTTTTCATCCTATGAAGACTCAGGGACCGAGTTGTAGGCTTTTATTATCTCTAAAGTTAGACATGGCTAAGGCGTATGATGGTGTTGAGTGGGGCTTTCTTGAGGCTATGTTGCAGCGTCTAGGGTTTGCAGAAAGATGGGTTTCTTTAGTAATGCATTGTGGTACGTCCATCTCTTATTCGATTTTAGTTAACGGTAAGCCCATAGGACCTGTTATGCCCACTCGAGGGTTATGGCAGGGAGATATTATTGCCGTATTTGTTCCTATTATGTACAGAAGGCCTCATTAGTCTGTTAAATAAAGCTATTCAGCACCTTTCTCTCCAGGGTATCTGTGTTTGTCGGGGTGCACTTCACATATTTCATTTATTTTTTTACCGATGATAGTCTTTTGTTCCTACGTGCCTGCTAATGAGGTAGCCATTATCTCATCCATTTTGTAAAAATATGAGCGCCTATCCAGCCAAAAGGTAAATTTTCACAAATCGGAGATGGTTTTTAGTGCATATACTGCTCCTGCTTTGATTTAATCCTTGTCCTCCATGTTGAGTCTGAAGGTAGTCACACACCATGATCTTTATTTGGGTCTTCCTATGACTATCGGTCGATCTAAACGGGCAATGTTCCAAAGAATAAAGGATCAGTTATGGTTTTGATTGCAGGGATGGAAGGAGAAATTATTGTCTAATGCGGCACATGATGTGCTGATTAAGTCTGTAGCATAGGCAATCCCCTCTTATCTTATGCAACGTTTTCAGTCGCCAAAAGCTTTTGTGGTGAATTATAGCTAATGATTAGTCGCTTTTGGTGGGGTCAACGGGCTAATGAGTGTGATTGTATTTGTAACGACCCGGAAATCGGACCGCTACCGGCGCTAGGATCCAGATCGACTTAAGGTCGCCGAGACCCGTAGCAAGCCTAACATACATCCTGTATACCTGATAAATCCCATACATGATCATACAAATACGTAAAACTGTAAACTTTTTCTTTCATTTACCAAGCTTAACCTGTGCATGCACAAACTCATAAACATAAACCTCACACTGAAGCCCTCATCAAATGCTCCAATGGGGTAACATATCATACATTAAGCTTGGTTAACATAAAACATTACATAGATCATGTATACAAAAGGGATTAACTATACATACTAGGGTCAAGTACAATACTAATCCTCAGAATACATCATTACATTACATGACTAATCAATACTTTACATTACAATATTCTCATGTCCACAATTAACTATTTCATACATAAAACCTTCCTACTCTAGCTGAATTCCCGGACTGCCTCGTACCTGCAAACCTGGGGGTTAAGGGAATGGGGTGAGCTATAAAGCCCAGTGAGCAGAACCATAAAATATTATCATAAATCATGCTTTCATGGAATGCATCATAACACATACAATTCATAACACATACAATTCACATCACGGATGGACTTGTCACCAATATCCCTCTCAGTCCAATGGCCCGGCCCTCGACGGAGTTCCGCAGGACTTCTATAATCATCACATAATGCCAAGACGCGTGGACATGGGCAGCCCTGGACTTTCATTAATCATCATACATAAATAAATGCCAGGACGCGTGGACATGGGCAGCCTTGGACTTTCGTAAACATCAAACATATTGAGGGGTAATGGTTCATCCAAAATCCATCCACATCAACAACATAGAATGCAATGCATCATCTTTGTGAGTACTAATGCAATACAACCTAATACATACATGGCATTTATGATGCATGAATCATGCTAAAACTTTCATTAATTTAAAAGCATAGTTTTGTTCTACTCACCTCTGGCTAACTCTGATCTAGCTATCTCACTGCTGGAGTCTTCGGTTCCTCGGGTCCGATCCTACACAGGTGGACTCATTTGAGGTACCAAACATAGACTGATATAACTCTAAACAACTCCCCAAAAAACCCCCCTAGAACACCTCAAAACATTCATAGAAAACATGCAAAGGAAGGCTGAACAGGGCACTTTCGGCGGCAGGTTCGGCGGCCGAAAGTCCCTCCAGAGCCGAAAGTCATGCACCTTCGGCGGCACCTTCGGCGGCCGAAGGTCCTTCCAGATCCGAAACTCATGCAGGTTCGGCGGCACCTTCGGCGGCCGAAACTCCCCTCCAGAGCCGAAAGTCCAACTTTCGGGGGCAGGGTTCGGCAGCCGAAATAAGCCACCAAAGGCAGGTTCGGCGGCCGAAAGTGCCTTCGGCTGCCGAACCTGAGTTCTTCCAGAAATGGCAGAACTCAGCCTCTCACATGCACATTGCCTCCCAAACTTTCAAATCATGCATTTAGCTATTCTACAACATGCATACAAGCATATAGGGGTCTCAAACTAGCCTATACCCCAACAACAACACATCTAACAAACATATACAACATACATTAACCAAAAACTCAACATTGACCCTAACAATAAACAACTAACCTAGACATGCATTTCTACCCCATAAACTCATAAAACTTGTTTAAAACATACAAGAAGGGTAGGATCTAAGCTTACCTCTTGAAGATCGAGAGGAGAAACGATCCTTAACTTGGAGGTAGGAGAAATCTAGCTCCTTGAGTCTCCAAGCTCCACAACTTGATCTAAGCTCCAAAAACTTCAAAGACCAAGTGAACACTTGTTAAAACTTGAAAGATTTGAGGAAAATCATCAAAACCAACCATGGGAGGGCATGGACTCACCTCTGGCCAGAAATGGGGAAGAAAACTCGCCCATTTTCGGCCATGGGGCCTTTTATAGGTGGCTGGCCAGGCCACCTTCGGAAGCCGAAGGTGACTCCAAAACTCATGCATTTTCGGCGACCGAACATAAGGTTCGGCGGCCGAACCTGGGTTTCCCTCAATGGTCATTTTCATTCAAAACTCAATTTCTTTCTTACTTAAAACCATAAAATACATTAAAATATTTTATAAAAACATGATTTTACCCTTCTAGAGGTTTCCGACATCCGAGATTCCACCGGACGGCAGGAATTTCGATACCGGAGTCTAGCCGGGTATTACATTCTCCCCCCCTTAAGAACATTCATCCCCGAATGTTCCTTAACTAGCACATGCATAACATAAAATATAAACATACACATAACACTCACCTCAGAAGAGATAAGGGTACTACCGGAGTATAGACTCCCGTGTCTCCTAGGTACATTCCTCGATGTTGTGGTGATTCCAAAGGACTTTCACCATTGGGATTTCCTTGTTCCTCAACTTTCTGATCTGAGTGTCCAAAATCCGTACTGGCTGCTCAACATAAGTGAGATCTTCTAGGATCTCTACATCAGGCTCACTAAGAACCTTGCCCGGATCTGACACGAATTTTCGCAACATGGAAACATGGAAAACCAGATGGATTCTCTCCATAGAAGCAGGTAAGTCCAGCTTGTACGATACACTCCCAATCTTCTGCAAGATTTCAAAGGGTCCGATGTACCGTGGAGCTAGTTTACCTTTCTTCCCAAACCGAATCACCCCTTTCATAGGAGACACTTTGAGCAACACCAAATCCCCCTCCTGAAACTCTACATGCTTCCTGCGGATATCTGCATAACTCTTCTGCCGACTCACATCAGTTTTAATTCTTTCTCTGATAATGGGCACCACCCTGTTGGTGATCTTTACTAACTCAGGCCCTGCTAAGGACCTCTCTCCAACTTCTTCCCAACAGACAGGTGACCTGCACTTCCTCCCATACAAAGCTTCATATGGAGCCATCCCTATGCTAGCATGATAGCTGTTATTGTAGGCAAACTCCACCAAGGGTAGATGTTACCTCCAAGAACCGCCAAAATCTAGCACACACATTCGGAGTATATCTTCTATAGTCTGGATGGTCCTCTCTGACTGTCCATCAGTCTGTGGATGGAAAGTAGTGCTAAAGTCTAGCCTGGTACCCATAGCATTTTGCAGACTCCGCCAAAACTTGGAGGTGAACTGGGTCCTCTATCAGACACTATAGAAACAGGAGCCCCATGCAACCTTACCACCTCTTCCACATAGACCTGCGCCAATTTGTCCACAGAATAGCCACTCCTGACAAGGATGAAGTGATCAGATTTGGTGAGTCTGTCCACAATCACCCATATGGAGTCTAGTCTGTTGGACACTGCCGGTAACCCCACCACGAAGTCCATAGCTATATTCTCCCATTTCCACTCTGGAATCGGCAGTGGGTTAAGCATTCAACCGGCTTCTGATGTTCCAGCTTCACCCTCTGACATACTTCGCAGGCGGACACGAACTGTGCCACTTCTCTTTTCATAGCTGGCTACCAATAGACTCTTCTCAGATCTTGGTACATTTTGGTGGCTCCAGGGTGAACACTGTATCTGACATTATGAGCTTCCCTCATAATGTCTCCCTTCAGACCCACGTCATCTGGTACACACAATATGTTCCTATGGCGAAGGATCCCCTTGCTGTCAAATCTGAACTCATCATTCTTGCCCGACCGAACAGTCCTGGCAATCTTCACTAACTCTGGGTCCTCGTGCTGTTTCTGAGCCACCTGCTCTAGAAACACGGGTGTCACTCTCATCTGGGCTATCAAAGCACCTGTACCAGACAACTCTAACTGTAGACCTTCATTAATGAGCTTATGAAACTCCTTCACCACCGGTCTCCGCTCTACTGCGATATGGGATAGACTGCCAAGTGATTTCCGGCTTAGGGCGTCTGCCACAACATTCGCCTTACCCGGATGGTACTGGATCTTGCAATCATAATCACTAAGCAGTTCTACCCATCTCCTCTGTCTCAAGTTCAACTCTCTCTGACTCAGGATGTATTGCAGGCTTTTATGATCTATGAAGATCTCACATTTAACCCCATAAAGGTAATGCCTCCACATCTTGAGTGCAAAGATTACAGCTGCCATCTCTAGGTTATGTGTAGGGTAATTCAACTCATGCTTCTTCAGCTGTCTAGAAGCATAAGCAATCACCCTTTCGTTCTGCATCAACACACAACCCAGTCCCACACGGGACGCGTCACAGAACACTGTGAAATCCTCATCACTGTTAGGCAAAGCTAACACCGGTGCTGACGTTAACCTCTTCTTTAGCTCTTCAAAACTCTCTTCACACTGGTCAGTCCACATAAACTTCTGATTCTTCTTAGTCAATCTGGTCATAGGAGCTGCAATCTTAGAGAAGTCCTGTACAAACCTCCTATAGTAACCTGCCAAACCCAAAAAGCTCTTAATCTCTGTCACTGAAATGGGTATAGGCCAGTTAGCCACAGCTTCTACCTTCTTGGGGTCCACTTCTATTCCCTGTTCCGACACAACATGCCCCAAGAATGAGATGCTCCTCAACTAGAACTCACACTTGGAGAACTTGGCATACAAGCCATGTTCCCTCAAGGTTTGCAAAACTGTCCTCAGATGATGGGCATGCTCCTCTGCATTTCTGGAATACACTAAGATATCATCAATGAAGACAATAACAAAGTGATCCAGATACTGGCTAAACACTCTGTTCATGAGATCCATGAATGTTGCAGGGGCATTGGTTAACCCAAACGGCATCACTAGGAACTCATAATGCCCATATCTAGTCCTGAATGCCGTCTTCGGCACATCCTCTTCTCTTATCCTCAGCTGGTGGTACCTGGATCTCAGATCTATCTTGGACAAACAACCTGCTCCTGCTAGCTGGTCAAATAGATCATCAATCCTAGGCAACGGATACTTGTTCTTGGTAGTGACTTTGTTCAACTGCCTATAGTCGATACAAAGTCTAAAGGATCCATCCTTCTTTCTCACAAAAAGCACTAGAGCACCCCAAGGTGAGGTACTCGGTCGGATGAAACCCTTATCTACCAACTCTTGCAGCTGCTCCTTAAGCTCCTTCAACTCTGCTGGTGCCATCCTGTAGGGAGGAATAGAGATTGGTCTGCTTCCAGGCATCAATTCTATTTCAAACTCTATCTCCCTAGCAGGTGGTAATCCTGGAAGCTCGTCTGGAAAGACATCTGGAATTTCTCTGACAATGGGCACTGAGGCGGGCTCCCTAACCTGACTGCTAAGCTCTCTCACATGAGCCAAATACCCCTGACATCCCCTCCTAAGCAACCTATGAGCCTGAAAAGCTGAGATCAGACCTCTAGGTGTACCCCTCTTGTCTCCTCTGAAGATGACCTCTGACCCATCCTGATCTCTGAACCTGACTACCTTGTCCCTGCAGTCCAAGGTAGCACCATGGGTAGATAGCCAATCCATCCCTAGAATGACGTCAAAATCTGTCAAATCTAGAACCACTAGGTCGGCTCGAAGGCATCTATCCTCAACAAACACAGGACTATATCGGCAGACTGACTCTGCCACTGATGGGTCACACTTGGGTCCACTGACCCATAGGGGACACTCTAACCCGGAGATCATCAAACCCAACCTCTCAACTGCTCTCGGAGCAACAAAAGAATGAGATGCACCAGGGTCCATTAATGCATACACATCAGAACAATCAATGATGAGATTACCTGACACCACGGTGTTGGATGTGTTTGCCTCTTGCTGAGTCATTGTGAAGATCCATGCTGGAGCTGATGGACCTTCACCCCGGGAACCTAAAGAAGAGGCTGCCCCTCTCCCTCTGCCTCTGCCACTGCCTTGTGTCGTGGCTGGAGCTACTGGTTGGGCTACACTACCAGAACCCGTCTGCTGGGACTGTGCCATAAAAGCTGCTCTAGGACACTCCCGAGCCATATGTCCCTCTTGCCCACATCTGAAACATGCAGTCGTCCCAGCCCGGCAGATTCCTTTGTGTGGCTTACCACACTTCATACAAACATGACTGCCCGAACCAGAACTTGAGCCACTTCCCATTCCCAGACCGGATTTTATCTTGTTCCAGAACTTGTTCTTCTTAGACTTGGATCTGTCCATCTTTACACTGCTTGGTGCCTTAGAAACTGAAGACTGAGCCACTGACTGTTTAACCTTCCCTTCAATGATTGCACTAGCCTCCATTTTCCGGGCCATATCCACTATGGCATGGAAGCTCTCCCTTTCTGCTGACTGAATCAAGAAGGAATACCTGGAATGAAGCTTCATAATATACCTCCTTGCCTTCTTCTGCTCTGTGTCAAAGGTTTGCCCTGCAAACGGCAACAGCTCCAAGAACTTGTCTGTGAACTCATCCACACTCATCTCATCGGTCTGCCTCAACTGTTCAAACTCTAACATCTTCAATTCCCTGGAGCTATCAGGGAAAGCCCATCCTGCAAATTCATTTGCAAACTCTCCCCAGGACAGACCATCCAACCTCGGGTCCACATAGTTCTTGAACCAATCTTTGGCTTTCTTACATTTTAATGTGAACCCAGCCATCTGAATGGCTCTACTGTCATCTGCTCCTAACTCATCTGTAATCATCTTGACCGTTCTGAGATACTCAAACAGATCACCGCCTGATTCATACTGGGGAGCACCCAGCTTTAAGTAATCGGTCATCTTGACCTTACTCCCTCCAGATGAGCTAGATTTAGGTACTTGGGCTTCTGGGACTATCGGTTCTGCTAAAGGAGGAGGAGGTGCAACATTCCCTGAGGTAGGGTTTGCTGAATTTGGATAGAAGGGTGGGGGTGGATACATAGGGTGCTGTGGGTATGGTGGGTAGAAAGGTGGGTATGGCATGTAAGAGGGATAAGGGTTAAAGCTGGGGTAATCCGATGTACCTCCCATCGAATACCCGAGATTCTGTGAAAAGGGTGGGTATTGGGGTGGTTGAACAAACCCTAAGGCCTGAGTGCCTCCTTGTGACTCTCCCATGCCCTCTTTAGACATGCTCACACCAAGACTGCCATCCCTCCTCTGATCCACATCCATATCATCCCCCACATCTTCTGACATTCCGCCTTGAACTGTTCCTCTTCTGCTCCCATCAAAAGACCTTCTAGGGTCCCTTGACATTCTTTCTCTACTAGACCTGCATGACATTGCCCTAGGCAATACAGGAGGACGGGCATCCGTGCCCTCGTCCTGAGGTGGTACTCTAGTCAATTGTGCAGATCGACGAGTTCCTCTCATCCTGATTCTGAAAGCAACACAACATACGCATAAACATTAGCATCAAATGGTTCATGTGGAAACACATGAACCCAAACATTCATATCATGTCATTAATGCACATGTATAAAATCATGGCATTTCACATCATCATACAAGACAGGACTCTATATCCTATCCTAGTGGACATGATCTTTCCTATTGTGCTTGCCCTTCTATAACATCTATGAGCCCAACACACTATAGGTCCGACCATATGAACCTAGGGCTCTGATACCAATCTGTAACGACCCAGAAATCGGACCGCTACCGGTGCTAGGATCCAGATCGACTTAAGGTCGCCGGGACCCGTAGCAAGCCTAACATACATTCTGTATACCTGATAAATCCCATACATGATCATTCAATTACGTAAAACTGTAAACTTTTTCTTTCATTTACCAAGCTTAACCTGTGCATGCACAAACTCATAAACATAAACCTCACACTGGAGCCCTCATCAAATGCTCCAATGGGGTAACATATCATACATTAAGCTTGGTTAACATAAAACATTACATAGATCATGTATACAAAAGGGATTAACTATACATACTAGGGTCAAGCACAATACTAATCCTCAGAATACATCATTACATTACATGACTAATCAATGCTTTACATTATAATATTCTCATGCCCACAACTAACTATTTCATACATAAAAACTTCCTACTCTAGCTGAATTCCCGGACTGCCTCGTACCTGCAAACCTGGGGGTTAAGGGAATGGGGTGAGCTATAAAGCCCAGTGAGCAGAACCATAAAACATTTTCATAAATCATGCTTTCATGGAATGCATCATAACACATACAATTCATAATACATGCAATTCACATCACGGATGGACTTGTCACCAATATCCCTCTCAGTCCAATGGCTTGGCCCTCGACAGAGCTCCGCAGGACTTCTATAATTATCACATAATGCCAAGATGCGTGGACATGGGCAGCCATGGACTTTCATTAATCATCATACATAAATAAATACCAGGACGCGTGGACATGGGCAGCCTTGGACTTTCGTAAACATCAGACATATTGAGGGGTAATGGTTCATCCAAAATCTATCCACATCAACAACATAGAATGCAATGCATCATCTTTGTGAATACTAATGCAATACAACCTAATACATACATGGCATTTATGATGCATGAATCATGCTAAAACTTTCATTAATTTAAAATCATAGTTCTGTTCTACTCACCTCTGGCTAACTCTGATCCAGCTATCTCACTGCTGGGGTCCTCGGTTCCTCGGGTCCGATCCTACACAGGTGGACTCGTATGAGGTACCAAACATAGACTGACATAACTCTAAACAACTCCCCAAAAACCCCCCTAGAACACCTCAAAACATTCATAGAAAACATGCAAAGGAAGGCTGAACAGGGCACTTTCGGCGGCAGGTTCGGCGGCCGAAAGTCCCTCCAGAGCCGAAAGTCATGCACCTTCGGCGGCACCTTCGACGGCCGAAGGTCCTTCCAGATCCGAAACTCATGCAGGTTCAACGGCACCTTCGGCGGCCAAAACTCCCCTCCAGAGCCGAAAGTCCAACTTTCGGGGGCAGGGTTCGACAGCCGAAATAAGCCACCACAGGCAGGTTCGGCGGCCGAAAGTGCCTTCGGCTGCCGAACCTGAGTTCTTCCAGAAATGGCAGAACTTAGCCTCTCACATGCACATTGCCTCCCAAACTTTCAAATCATGCATTTAGCTATTCTACAACATGCATACAAGCATATAGGGGTCTCAAACTAGCCTATACCGCAACAACAACACATCTAACAAACATATACAACATACATTAACCAAAAACTCAATATTGACCCTAACAACAAACAACTAACCTAGACATGCATTTCTACCCCATAAACTCATAAAACTTGTTTAAAACATACAAGAAGGGTAGGATCTAAGCTTACCTCTTAAAGATCGAGAGGAGACATGATCCTTAACTTAGAGGTAGGAAAAATCTAGCTCCTTGAGTCTCCAAGCTCCACAACTTGATCTAAGCTCCAAAAACTTTAAAGACCAAGTGAATACTTGTTAAAACTTGAAAGATTTAAGGAAAATCATCAAAATCAACCATGAGAGGGCATGGACTCACCTCTGACCGGAAATGGGGAAGAAAACTCGCCCATTTTCGGCCATGGGACCTTTTATAGGTGGCTGGCCAGGCCACCTTCCGAAGCAGAAGGTGATAGAGCATAAATTAGCCCATATTATCATGATATTCTTGATGTCTATTTACATCCTTTCTACCTAATTTTGTGGTTTTAATCATGTTTTGCAGATATTAGGTGAAAAGGGACATTCAAGAGAAAATGCTCTTAAAAACGCTCAAAAGTGCAAAATCTGGAAAAGCCACCTTCGGCAGCATCTTCGGCGGCCGAAAGCCCAGTCCAGAGACGAAACTGCCCCACCTTCGGCGGCACCTTCGGCCGCTGAACATTGGCTCCAGAGACGAAAGTCGGCCTCCTTCGGCCGCCGAACCCCAACCTTTGGCCCCCGAACCTTCAGACCAGAACCGAGAGCCCAGCCTCCGAAAATCAATTTAGGCAGCCGAAAATGCGCTCTAATGCATTCTTTCCTTGTTCAAGAAGCCATATCCCAAGTTGCCATATTTGAGGAGCCAAATAAGGGAAATATCTTGAGATCCAAATCTTCAAGATTCACATTCAATTATTGGATCTCAAAGATCAAGCTTATTAAGGAAGCCAAATCCAAAGATCACATGTTTCGCACTTCATTCAAGTTTCCAAAGAAGGCTCCACCTTCCTCATTAGTGCATGGGCAATCTCTTGGACTTAATGTACAGCATCTTGAGGATTTTGGGCAGCTATGAAAAGACCAAAGTGCCCCCACTTGCCTTCTAACACATGTGACTCGTTTTTGCCTTCACTCATGCACAAACAAGGCATATGCAACACCAGGGACACTTTGGACAGCCTCTAAAACTCTCCTGGACTCCCATGAAACCCTAGGCAGCTCCTCAAGACATATTTAAAGGCTTCAAAAAGATAAGAAGACAGATTTTTGATCCACCTCTTCTCAAGGAAATTCGGCAGCCTCTCCAAGGCTCTCTCCCCACCTTAGTTCTTCATATTTTGCTTTCTTTTCTTTTATTTTCTGTTTGGTTCAGCCATGAGTGGCTGAAACCCTCTCTCTAATTGAAGTTTGGTTGAAACTAAGGTTGTTTAAAGGGTTGTGAGATCTGAACAGAAACTATTGTCTTTGATTTTATTCAATATTCATGCAATTGTGCTTTGATTCCAAGATTGCTTTGTTGTTTTGATCAAATTGGCCACTTGATTCTTGATTGCAAAGTTAATTAATTGTTGGATTAGGATATTTGTTAGTCCGTAATTGCTGGAAATATTCTAATCTTAGAACACTTGGTGTAAAAACCCAAGGAATTGCATGATCTAACATCATCTCATGCGTTTGAGTAGTTAGGGTTTGGATCTTTCTTGTTCTTCATGCAATTGGCAATTGTTTTGATGCCTATGGCCCAAGGACGTTCCTTAGCAATTTGTTGATTAGTAATTTGTTAGAGGACGTTCCCTAATCAATTTGTTCATAAGGAAAGACATGGTGGTGAGAAGCGTCTTCCACCTCCATAACCAACCTATTGAATCAATCAAGATAACCATGTTTCAATGATCAACCCAAACAACCAAAGTGGATCCATATCTTCAACTAGACTTTTCTCATATTGATTTCCTCTTTTATTTTAGATTACTTGCTGTTTTAATTGCTTTCAATAGTTGTTAATCAAATCATCTCAAAACCCCCCTTTTTACTTTTATTGCACTTGTTCCTATTTCTCTTTGATCACTTGCTTTCACTTGTGCCTTCAATTAGTTCTATTGGTCTTGATTGAGATAAATAAATAGGTAATCAATTCTCTGTGGATACGATCCTTCACCACTGTCTATAGTTGTAAATTGTAGGTAACCAAGAAGGTTATTTTTGACCGGCTTCGACAACCGCTCCTGTCAAAAATTGGCGCCGTTGCCGGGGAATTGATATCACTTGTTTATTTTCTTTCATGACAAGGTCTGAACGCAGGGACACACTACCCCTTGATCCAGAAATTGAACGCTCTCTCAGAAGACTTGGAAAGCAAGCCGTAGAGCAATCTGCCCAACATTCGGCTGTCGAACCCAACCCATCTTCGGCCGCCGAAAGTTCTTCACTCCAGCAGCCGAATTCTGCACCAATGGCAGAACTTCAAGCACCAGTTGCTGCCCATGATGGACATGCTGTCCAAGGCCAAATGGTTTAAGAAAATCCAGTAATTAGGCCCCAAGAACAAAGAGAAAGGACCATGGGAGAATTGGCAACTCTTGTAGGTGATTATGCCCCACTTTGCATCACCTACCCACCTCTGACAGTTCCCTTTGAACTGAAGACAGGTTTGATAAACATTCTCCCTAAGTTTAGAGGTAGAGAAAATGAAAATCCACACAAGCACTTAAAAGCATTCAATATAATCTGTTCATCTATGAAACCTCAAGGTATCTCTGAAGACCAAATTAAGTTGAGAGCCTTCCCCTTTTCATTGGATGACTTTGCTAAAGATTGATTATTTTATTTGCCACCTGGATCTATTACTTCTTGGGATGATATGGTCAAAACCTTTTTGAACAAATACTTCCCAACTCATAAATCAATTGGCATAATAAGAGAAATTACAAGCATAAAGCAAAAACCATCTGAGGACCTATATGATTATTGGGAAAGGTTTGAAAGACTCTGCACAGAATGCCCTCAACATGACATGTCAGACAAGGCCCTTATACAGTTCTTCTATGGAGGATTATCTCCCTCAGAAAGAAAATTCATTTATGTAACCTGTGGAGGCTCCATTGAAGACAAAACACCTAGACAAATGAGAGAATTAATCTCCACTCTTGCAGCCTCATCTAGGCAATATGGAGAAGAGAGGCAACTACAAAGGGCCAATGAGGTAAATTTTCCTACTATGTCTGAACTAACATCTGTTATAAAAAATGCTGTGGTGGATGTTGTACAACAGATTCAAGCACCCCAGCCACCTAGGCCATGTGGGATTTGTTTATGTGTGGGACACCCAACTGATCAATGTCCCACACTCCAAGAAGACCATCATCAAGCCAACGTCGTTGGGAGGTACAACAACCAGCCTAGATATGATCCATACTCCAACACCTATAATCCAGGTTGGAGAGACCATCCCAATTTCAGCTATGGAAAGGGCAACACTGATCAGAATCACCAAGGTTACCAAAGAAGCCAAGTCCAACCAGCACCTCCAATGGACAATAACACTATGAATGAGGTGGTGAAGACCTTGCAAATGATACAACAACAGATGGGACAAATGGCCACCTCCATAAACAGATTGGAAGCTCAAGGAAAGTTGTCATCCCAGACAGAGGCAAATCCCACACAAAATGTAAGTGCCATTACTTTGAGAAGTGGGAAAGAGCTTTAAGATGCAAGATTTGAGGAGGAAAAGCAAGTTGAACCAAAGCATGCATCATCTGAGACACCCTCTGCACAACATCCAAGGCAATCTGAAGCCTCTTCATCACATTCTGCACCACCTTCTGCGCAAAGAGCTGACCCGAAGGTAAGTTTTCACATCCCACCTCCTTTTCCAAAAAGATTTGAAAGAACTCAAAAAGAAAAAGAAGAAAAGGAGATCCTTGAGACCTTCAGAAAAGTGGAGATCAACATACCACTGCTAGATGCTGTCAAGCAAATTCCAAGGTACACAAAATTTCTGAAAGAGTTGTGCACCAACAGAAGAAAGCTAGCTGAAAGAGAGAAAGTAAGTGTGGGTGAGGTAGTTACTGCTGTTATTAAAAGAGAACTCCCTACTAAATGCAAGGACAAATGTATGTTTGCTATCTCTTGCAAAATTGAGAACGTTGGTATCAAGAAAGCCATGTGTGATCTTGGTGCATCTATCAATGTCATGCCTCTCTCCATCTATAAATCTCTCAATGAATGTGCACTAAAAGAAACAAGAGTTGTGATACAATTGGCTGATAGATCTGTGGTATACCCCATAGGTGTTCTAGAAGATGTGTTAGTCCAAGTAGATGAACTTGTCTTTCCTGCTGATTTTTATGTGATTGATACTAAAGAAGATAGTTGCAATACTAGTTCTGACATTCTTCTTGGACGTCCCTTCTTGAGTACTGCTAGAACTAAAATTGATATGCATGATGGTACTCTCACCATGGAATTTGAAGGGGAAGTAATTAAGTACAATGTCTATGATGCCATGAAATATCCTCATGATACATCCCCTGTTTATGGTCTTGATATTATTGATTGTTTAAGCCAAGATGTGTTTAATGAAAATCAAGATTCTGTTTTAGATGATGATCTTTGCAGGATTGAGAACCTGAAATTGAAAGAGACAATCTGCAGCATTCAGCAAGTTGAGATCGAGCTGACAGAAGACATTCGGCCGCCGAACATAGCCCACTTTCGGCCGCCGAACCCTACTGCTCCACAAACACCAGATTTTGTTGCGCCACTTTTGCAACACATTGCGCAAAAAGAAGATATGCTACGGCCGCTGAACATCCTTCGGCCGCCGAACCCCACCGACTTGCGGAAGCCGAATCCATCGCCACAACTCAATCCGCAAACTGAAGGAATTCGGCTGCCGAACTCAGAACCTTTTCGGCCGCCGAACCTCTCCCAGCAGCCCCCATCGCAAGCAAGCTCTTCTAATCCATCTTTGCAACAACCTTCAGATCTAAAGCTTCTTCCAAACCATCTGAAATACATGTATTTGGGAGCAAACAAGACACTACCAGTAATAGTGTCCAATGAATTGAGCCAACAAGAAGAAGCAAGCCTCTTGAAAGTACTACAGAAACACAAAGGAGCCATAGGATGGACTATTGATGACATAAAGGGTATTTCTCCCTCCACCTGCATGCATAGAATTCACATGGAGGATGAGTGCAAGCCAGTCAGAGATGCTCAAAGAAGACTAAATCCACCCATGATGGAGGTAGTGAAAAAAGAGATAGTCAAGCTCCTTGATGCAGGCATCATATACCCAATCTCTGATAGCAAATGGGTGAGTCCTGTACATGTAGTTCCAAAGAAAACTGGAATCACCATTATTCCAAATACTAAAGGAGAGCTTGTTCCCACGAGAGTTCAAAATGGATGGAGAGTATGCATGGACTATAGAAAGCTCAACGCTGCAACAAGGAAGGACCACTTCCCACTGCCTTTCATTGATCAAATGCTAGAAAGGCTTGCAGGTAAATCTCACTATTATTGTCTTGATGGTTATTCAGGTTTCTATCAAATTCCAGTTGCCCCAGAGGACCAAGAGAAGACTACCTTCACTTGTCCTTTTGGCACTTTTGCCTTTAGAAGAATGCCATTTGGACTATGCAATGCACCTGCCACCTTTCAGCGATGCATGATGAGCATATTTTCTGGATGACTTCACAGTTCATGGAAATTCTTTTGATGAATGCCTTACCAATTTAGAAAAGATCTTGCAAAGATGCATTGAGACTAACCTTGTGCTTAATTATGAAAAATGTCATTTTATGGTCAATCAAGGTATGGTCTTAGGACATGTTGTTTCAGCTAAAGACATTGAAGTGGACAAAGCTAAGGTGGATACCATCAAAAATCTGCCCTACCCCACAAATCTTAAAGACATACGCTCATTCCTTGGCCACGCAGGATTCTATAGAAGATTCATCAAAGACTTCTCAAAAATTACTTTGCCATTATGCAGATTACTCCAACAAGATGTAACATTTGATTTTGATGCAGATTGCAAAAAGGCATTCAATTTAATTAAAGAATTGCTTGTGACTGCCCCAATTATTGAAGGGCCTGACTGGAACTTACCATTTGAAATCATGTGTGATGCAAGCAATTATGCAGTAGGAGCAGTCTTGGGACAACGTGTGGGAAACTCCCCCCATGTCATTCACTATGCCTCTCGCACATTGGATTCTACACAAAGCAACTACACAACAACTGAAAAAGAACTCTTGGCAGTTGTATTTGCTTTGGAAAAATTCAGACCATATCTTTTGGGAACCAAAGTCATTGTCTATTCTGACCATGCAGCCTTGCGATATTTGATCAAGAAAAAAGAAGCAAAATCAAGGCTCATTAGGTGGATTCTACTTCTACAAGAATTTGATCTTGAGATAAGAGACAAGAAGGGCAAAGAAAACCTTGTGGCAGACCACCTCAGCCGACTTCCCTCCGGCTCTGCACCATGCCCAGTCAAAGAAGAGTTCCCAGACGAACATCTGTTCGTTACTCATTCTGCCTAGAGGATCATGCCATGCACACCACACCCCAGGGAAGTACTCAGTTTTTTTTGTTCTCTTCTCTCTTCTTCTCCTCTCCTCTTCTCTCTTCTTTTACATTGAGGACAATGTATAATTTAAGTGTGGGGGTGCATATAGCTTCTTTCTTCTTCTTCTCCCTTTTCTTTCCTTCTTCTTCTCCCTTTTCTTTCCTTCTTCTTCTCCCCTTCTTTTCTGCGATTTCTCATGCTTTCAGATTGCAAAAAATTTTTCTTTTTCCTTTCAGTCTTAAGTTAATTAGCCACAGTTAAATTTTAATTTATTTATGCTTTCAATAAAATACAAACAACCACAACCTTCTTCTTCTTTTTGTTTTGCTCAACTCAAACTGATGAACTATGTTGGATAAGTCTTTCTTTCCATGACCCCATTGATGTGATAACTCTTTAAACTTATGTTGAATCAATTGCAGTGAGTTGTATTCATGTTTGAGAATTGCCTTTTGAATTGAATCTTTGAGTTTGCCATGGTGAAAAATGTATTGATGACCCTCAATTGATTGAGAATAAATTAAAATTGTGTGAATGAACTTAATATGACTTGATTTAGCAATGGGTGTTGATTTGCCCAAATCATTGAGAGAAAGAAAATTCAGCAAAGGTATAGACCTCAAAAGCACAAAAATAAGAGCTACTAGCCATTTGGATAGGTGACCAACTGAAAAATATAAACTATGACATCAAAAATAGGTTGGTGACCTTTTCAAGCAAGATCTAAAGTGCAAAAGCCTGAATAAAAGTACTTCAAGGTAAGGGCAAGTCAATCCAAAAGCTAGAAAAAGTCTTAACATAATGTGCATGTCTCTCTTGAGGAAAACAAATCCTAGCCATGGTAAGCAAAGAGAAACAAGGAAAGAGGTAAGTAATCTTCATGCATATATTCTTCACTGCAATGCTTCAAAATAAGTGTCTAGAGTATGAGCTTAAGTGGTAACAAGGATCTAGAGCAAAGAGAACTTATTTGACTATGTTTATTTGCTTGAGGACAAGCAAAAGCTTAAGTGTGGGGGTATTTGATAGAGCATAAATTAGCCCATATTATCATGATATTCTTGATGTCTATTTACATCCTTTCTACCTAATTTTGTGGTTTTAATCATGTTTTGCAGATATTAGGTGAAAAGGGACATTCAAGAGAAAATGCTCTTAAAAACGCTCAAAAGTGCAAAATCTGGAAAAGCCACATTCAGCAGCATCTTCGGCGGCCGAAAGCCCAGTCCAGAGACGAAACTGCCCCACCTTCGGCGGCACCTTCGGCCGCCAAACATTGGCTCCAGAGACGAAAGTCGGCCTCCTTCGGCCGCCGAACCCCAACCTTCGGCCCCCGAACCTTCAGACCAGAACCGAGAGTCTAGCCTCCGAAACTCAATTTAGGCAGCCGAAAATGCGCTCTAATGCATTCTTTCCTTGTTCAAGAAGCCATATCCCAAGTTGCCATATTTGAGGAGCCAAATAAGGGAAATATCTTGAGATCCAAATCTTCAAGATTCACATTCAATTATTGGATCTCAAAGATCAAGCTTATTAAGGAAGCCAAATCCAAAGATCACATGTTTCCCACTTCATTCAAGTTTCCAAAGAAGGCTCCACCTTCCTCATTAGTGCATGGGCAATCTCTTGGACTTAATGTACAACATCTTGAGGATTTTGGGCAGCTATGAAAAGACCAAAGTGCCCCCACTTGCCTTCTAACACATGTGACTCGTTTTTGCCTTCACTCATGCACAAACAAGGCACATGCAACACCAAGGACACTTTGGACAGCCTCTAAAACTCTCCTGGACTCCTATGAAATGCTAGGCAGCTCCTCAAGACATATTTAAAGGCTTCAAGAAGACAAGAAGACAGATTTTTGATCCACCTCTTCTCAAGGAAATTCGGCAGCCTCTCCAAGGCTCTCTCCCCACCTTAGTTCTTCATCTTTTGCTTTCTTTTCTTTTATTTTCTGTTTGGTTCAGCCATGAGTGGCTGAAACCCTCTCTCTAGTTGAAGTTTGGTTGAAACTAAGGTTGTTTAAAGGGTTGTGAGATCTGAACAGAAACTATTGTCTTTGATTTTATTCAATATTCATGCAATTGTGCTTTGATTCCAAGATTGCTTTGTTGTTTTGATCAAATTGGCCACTTGATTCTTGATTGCAAAGTTAATTAATTGTTGGATTAGGATATTTGTTAGTCCGTAATTGCTGGAAATATTCTAATCTTAGAACACTTGGTGTAAAAACCCAAGGAATTGCATGATCTAACATCATCTCATGCGTTTGAGTAGTTAGGGTTTGGATCTTTCTTGTTCTTCATGCAATTGGCAATTGTTTTGATGCCTATGGCCCAAGGACGTTCATTGACAATTTGTTGATTAGTAATTGGTTAGAGGACGTTCCCTAATCAATTTGTTCATAAGGAAAGACATGGTGGTGAGAAGCGTCTTCCACCTCCATAACCAACCTATTGAATCAATCAAGATAACCATGTTTCAATGATCAACCTAAACAACCAAAGTGGATCCATATCTTCAACTAGACTTTTCTCATATTGATTTCCTCTTTTATTTTAGATTACTTGCTGTTTTAATTGCTTTCAATAGTTGTTAATCAAATCATCTCAAAACCCCCCTTTTTACTTTTATTGCACTTGTTCCTATTTCTCTTTGATCACTTGCTTTCACTTGTGCCTTCAATTAGTTCTATTGGTCTTGATTGAGATAAATAAATAGGTAATCAATTCTCTGTGGATACGATCCTTCACCACTGTCTATAGTTGTAAATTGTAGGTAACCAAGAAGGTTATTTTTGACCGGCTTCGACAACCGCTCCTGTCAGAAGGTGACTCCAAAACTCATGCATGTTCGGCGGTCGAACATAAGGTTCGGCGGTCAAACCTGGGTTTCCCTCAATGGTCATTTTCATTCAAAACTCAATTTCTTTCTTACTTAAAACCATAAAATATATTAAAACATTTTATAAAAACATGATTTTACCCTTCTAGAGGTTTCCGACAAACCTATTGAATCAATCAAGATAACCATGTTTCAATGATCAACCTAAACAACCAAAGTGGATCCATATCTTCAACTAGACTTTTCTCATATTGATTTCCTCTTTTATTTTAGATTACTTGCTGTTTTAATTGCTTTCAATAGTTGTTAATCAAATCATCTCAAAACCCCCCTTTTTACTTTTATTGCACTTGTTCCTATTTCTCTTTGATCACTTGCTTTCACTTGTGCCTTCAATTAGTTCTATTGGTCTTGATTGAGATAAATAAATAGGTAATCAATTCTCTGTGGATACGATCCTTCACCACTGTCTATAGTTGTAAATTGTAGGTAACCAAGAAGGTTATTTTTGACCGGCTTCGACAACCGCTCCTGTCAGAAGGTGACTCCAAAACTCATGCATGTTCGGCGGTCGAACATAAGGTTCGGCGGTCAAACCTGGGTTTCCCTCAATGGTCATTTTCATTCAAAACTCAATTTCTTTCTTACTTAAAACCATAAAATATATTAAAACATTTTATAAAAACATGATTTTACCCTTCTAGAGGTTTCCGACATCCGAGATTCCACCGGACGGTAGGAATTTCGATACCGGAGTCTAGCCGGGTATTACAGTACTTGTTTTCATAGCAACAACTTTGTCGCTCTAAAGAGGAGTGAGGATTGGGGTTCTGTGATTTTGAATGCTTTAATAAGGCTTTGTTTGCTAAACAAGGCTGGCGACTGCTTCAATATCTGTGCCCTTTAGTCACTCGTCTTTTAAAAGCTTAAGTATTTTTCTCATTGTTCTTTTTTAGAAATGGCTATTGGTTCTTGTCCTAGTTATACTCGAAAGAGTTTTATGTTTGGGAGAGAGGTGTTGGTTCATGGTGTAAGACGGTAGATCTGTTCGTATATGGCATGATCCCTAAATTCAACAACTGTCTTCTTTTAAAGTGATTACTTCTCTTAGGGTGTTGGCTGATGATGCAACTGTCTCTATGCTTCTAGATTCCACAACTTGCACTTGCGATTGGCCTATGATTGAGACTCTTTTCCATCCTATTAATGTGGAGCACATTCAAATGATTCCTTTGAGCGTTGTCTCGCGATCAGATCACTTAATTTAGCATTATGACTCTCGGGCTTATTATGTTGCTAAGAGTGGGTACCGGGTTGCCTTGTCTTTACAATTGAATAGTGTGGGTCATCCTTCTTCTTCCTCTTCTAGCGCTGATAAGGATGTTTGAAAGTCTATTTGGCAAGCTGCTACTTCATCGAAGGTGTCACATTTTCTTTGGCAGGCTGCTTAAACATTTTGTCCACACGCGCTATCTTATGTCTCTAACTTCCCTCTTGTGAAGTTGAGTGCCCGTTGTGTGAATAGGAGGAAACTGTAGTCCATTTATGTCGTGATTCTCGTGTTACTCAGGAGATCTGGCACATTACTAATCTTTCTTGGGTCTGTGGGATGGCTGGAACACATTTTAAGAATTGGTGGATAGGTTTGGTAGAGCATGGATCACATGATGATGTCTCTGGTATTGCTTGTATTTGCTATCATATTTGGACTGGGCGCAATAAATTGTTGTTTGAAGCAGCTCCCTTTACTCCTATAGAAGTTCATGCATGTGATTTCTGTTGGATATTTAACAAATTATTTCAAAAGAATCATAAATAATTTAAAATATTTTGAAATAAGTTACAGATTTTAAGTTGGTTAAAAAGATTTTTCCACTTTAAGTTATCTTAATCTTTATTCTAACTAAACCATATTTTTAGTTGATATTGTGGATATCTTAATCTTAATTGAACCATATTTTTAGCTGATATTGTGGATTTGAATAACGTTAAGCACTATAAATAGCAGTGCATTTACGTTATTTAGAAAGACAAAAAACAAATACTTCTCTTTCTCTCTACTGCTTCTTCTCAATTTCTAGGTAATTAATAATTGCTGCTGTTCTTGCTCCTGGGTTACTTGCAATTCAGAAGGCTTGTTGAATCCTGGAGGATACGCAACCATCGGTGAATTATCCTTAAGGACAGTGATTATTATCACGCCTCAAGCAAATATTTTACTCATCTTTCATTTAATTTCTATATCCTTTTCTACCACTTTTCAACAATCTTAAGGATAATGGCTGAAATTACTTCTCCTAACAATACTTCCATTACTGGACCTATTGATCCTTCTGCCATCGCATTCCAAGTGGTGTTCCTACTGCTATGATGCAACCTACCATGACAATATTCAAGCCATTCCCAGATGTCTCCAAAATTGAACAGTTCAATGGTGACAATTTCAAACGCTGGCAGGAACGTGTATTCTCAGTTCTTGATATGCATGGAGTTGCTTTTGCTCTCACCGATGCTAAACCTACAGAAACTTCCAACAAACAATGGGAATTATGGATTCATGCTAATAAGGTATGTAGGTACACTATTATTAGTACATTATCTAACGATCTATTTGATGTTTATTGCTCTTATAAAGAAGCAAAACAAATATGGGAGTCCATAATTGCCAAATATACTGTTGAGGATGTTGGCAAACAGAAATTTACTATGGGCAAATTTTACAAATGGGAGATGGTGGATGATAAAGATATAAAGGAACAAATCAATGAATACCACAAATTGATTGAGGACCTGAAATCAGAAAATATAACACTTCAAGAGGAGCTTGTTGCTGGTTTGCTAATTGAAAAATTACCGACTTCGTGGAGCGACTACAAGCAGCAACTCAAGCATAAACATAAGCAGCTGTCCCTTTCTGAGCTTATCACTCATATCATCATAGAAGATACAAACAAGAAAGAGATCAAGAAAGCTAAAGGAAAAGAGATCGCTGCCAATGCCAACTTAATCCAAGACAAGCCACACTACCAAAACAAAAGGTATGAAAAGAAATATGATTATAAACCAAAAATTAATAATCCTACTTTTAAGAAAAAAAGTTAGTTGTTTTGTGTGTGGCAAGCTAGGCCATCATGCACCTCAATGCAGGAAAAGAATGGGGAGAAATGACAATCCTGCTAAACCAAAGGCAAATTTGGTGGAAGCAGATGACATAATTGCTACGGTCATTTCTCAAGCCAATCTTGTGGCTAATGTGAATGAATGGGTCATAGACTCAGGTGCTACGAGGCACATTTGTGCAAATAGAAGTGCTTTTTCATCCTACACTTAAGCTAGTGTAGGAGAAGATTCTGTGTTTCTTGGTGACTCAAGGACTACACAAGTTCTTGAAAAAGGCAAAGTGCTTCTTCGTCTCACATCTGGCAAATTTTTGAAACTGAATGAGGTGCTACATGTCCCTGAAATTCGAACTAATCTGATTTCTATTGCTCTGCTTGGTAAAAATGGAGTGAAAGTTGCATTTGAATCTGACCAAGTAGTTATAACTAAAAATAATGTGTTTGTAGGTAAGGAATATTGTAATAATGGACTATTTGTATAGAATGTTTCCAAGATTGTTAATGATGAAAATGTTGATTTTTTTGCTTACTTGATCGATTCTTTTAAATTATGATATGATAGGATGGGTCATGTAAGTTTACCTTATATTAAGAAGATGCATGCAATTGGACTTATATCTAATATTAAATATTCATGCTTAGATAAATGTGAAGTATGTGCTGAATCAAAACAAACAAAGAAAACTTGTGCTTCTGTTTTTAGAGAAACTGAATTATTAAATTTAATTCATACTGATTTAGGAGATTTAAAACAAACTATGACTAGAGGTGGAAAAAGATATTATATAACTTTTTATTGATGAATTTTCTAGATATACTAAAGTATATTTATTAAGAAATAAAGATGAAGCCTTTGACATGTTTCTTGCATATAAAAATGAAGTAGAAAATCAATTAAATAGAAAAATTAAAAGAATTAGATCAGATAGAGGAGGTGAATATGTCTTACTTAATGATTATTGTGAAAAATATGGCATAATCCACGAAATTACCCCACCATATTCACCTGAATCAAATGGGGTAGCAGAAAAATAGAACTTTAAAGGAAATGATGAATTGTTTACTTGTTAGTTCTAATGCACCAAATAATCTATGGGGTGAAGCCATTTTATCTGCATGTCACTTACAAAATAGAATTTCTTATAAAAAAACTGATATTACACATTATGAATTATGGAAGGGTTATCCTCTTAACTTAAAATATTTAAAAGTGTGGGGGTGTTTAGCCAAAGTTATGCTTCCTGAACCAAAGAAAAGAAAAATTGGTGCAAAAATTTCTGATTGTTTATTTATTGGTTATACTAATTGTAGTGTTGCATATAGATTTCTTGCGCTCAAAAGTGATGTTTTAGATTGTAACACTATTATTGAAACTAAAAATGCTGAGTTTTTTGAAAATATTTTTCCTCTGAAAAATAAAGTTGTTTCTAATTCATCTATTAGTGAAAATAAAAATGAAAGTGAAGTTGAAGAGTTAAAAAGATAAAAAAGACAAAGGAAAGAAAAATCATTTGGAAATGATTTTTATACTTATCTTTTGGAAGATGATCCTTTAACTTTTTCAGATGCAATTTCTTTTTCTAATGCATTATTTTGGAAATAAGCTATTAAAGTTGAAATTGATTCTATTTTACAAAATAATACTTGGGAACTTGTTGATCTACCACATGGAGCAAAACCAATTGGTTGCAAATGGATTTTCAAAAAGAAATTAAATCTTGATGGTTCAATTGATAAATACAAAGCTAGACTTGTTGCAAAAGGTTTTACTCAAAAACAAAACATTGACTATTTTGATACATATGCTCCTGTTACTAGAATTTCTTCAATTAGAATTTTAATTGCTTTGGCTTCTATTTACAAACTTTATATCCATCAGATGGATGTAAAAACTGTATTTTTAAATGGTGATTTGGAAGAAGAGATTTACATGGTACAACCAGAAGGTTGTGTTGTTTTAGGTCAAGAAAATAAAGTTTGTAAATTGCTTAAGTCTTTATATGGTTTAAAACAAGCACCAAAACAATGACATGAAAAATTTGACTAAGTTTTGTTAAGTAACGGTTTTTCTTCTATTGAGGTTGATAAATGTGTTTATACAAAACGTATTGGAAATGATTGTGTAATTATACACTTATATGTGGATGATATACTCATTTTTTGTTCATGTCTTGATATAGTTCAAGAAACAAAACAATTTTTATCTTCTAAATTTGAAAGGAAAGACATGGGAGAAGCTAAAGTAATTTTGGGTGTGAAAATTGTACGAAATGATCATGGGTTAATGTTGACTCAAGAACATTATGTTGAAAAACTTCTAAAGAAATTTGAGAATTTTGATGTGAAACCTGTAAACACTTCATTTGATGCTAACAGTCAGTTAAAGAAAAATGTTGGAGATGCTGTATCCCAGTCTAAATATGCTCAAATTATTGGAAGTTTAATTCATTTGATGAATTTTACTCGACCAGATATAGCTTACGCAGTGTGTAGACTAAGCAGGTACACTCAAAGTCCTAACCATGATCATTGGAATGCTTTAGTACGTTTAATGAAATATTTGAGAGGTACCATAAATTATGGTATTCTATATAGTAGATTTCCCGTTGTGCTAGAAGGGTATAGCGATGCAAATTGGATTTCAGATTCAGATGAGATCAAATCCACTAGTGGGTATATTTTCACCCTAGGTGGTGGAGCAATATCGTGGAAATCAGCAAAACAAACTGTTATTGCTAGATCAACCATGGAATCAGAGTTTATTGCTCTAAATTTGATTGGTAATGAGGCCGAGTGGTTAAAAAACTTCTTGCCAGGCATTCCATTAGGAATGAAACCAACACCTTCTGTATCTATTCATTGTGATTACCAAGCTGCAATAGCCATTGCAAAAAATAAAACCTTTAATGGTAAAAATAGACACATTCGGTTGAGACATAATGTGGTAAAGCAGATGCTAAAAGATGGAGTTATATCTATTGATTATGTGAAGTCAGAAGTAAATTTGGCTGATCCTTTGACTAAACCCTTAGGAAAGAAATTAATAAACGAAACATCGAGGGTATGGGACTACAGCCTGTTGGAGGAAGTCAACAAATATGGTAACCCAACCTATATGATTGGAGATCCCATGAAATAGGTTCATATGGATAATAACAAATCATTAGTTGATTTATATTAAGCACTTTATAAAGTCCTATCTGTGGTGTTAGTGCTAAAACTGCAAAGAAAGTGAGGTTGAGTTAAAACTCTTAATTATTTCCATATCCTTTATAGGTGGTGTATAAGCTGCAGTATGCACTTGATGGAATGACCTATATGAGAGTGGAGTGGAGTGGAGCCGCTCCTATGAGATTGAAGGCAAATTTCTAGAGCTCTCATGAACTTCCAGGCACGCGCATGGCTTATTAGCGCAACACCGCGTCAAACAGCAGAATTGTGAAAATACATTGTGATTGGTGAAAAGTTTAATTTACACTAAGAATTATTTGGTTCATAGAAGTTTAAACTTCACCAAATATTCAGTAAATTATCTTTCACTTAATCAAATTTTGGTTCATAGTCCAAAAGACACCAAAATTAATATATTGTACTACACCCAGAAAATATTTTACTTAAATTTATGTTCCAATTCTTTTGAAATAAGTGGGGGATTGTTGGATATTTAATAAATTATTTCAAAAGAATCATAAATAATTTAAAATATTTTGAAATAAGTTACAGATTTTAAATTGGTTAAAAAGATTTTTCCACTTTAAGTTATTAATCTTTATCGTAACTGAACCATATTTTTAGTTGATATTGTGGATATCTTAATCTTAACTGAACCATATTTTTACCTGATATTGTGGATTTGAATAACGTTAAGTACTATAAATAACAGTGCATTTACATTATTCAGGAAGACAAAAAACAAATACTTCTCTTTCTCTCTATTGCTTCTTCTCAATTTCTGGATAATTAATAATTGCTGCTGTTCTTGCTCCTGTGTTACTTGCAATTCAGAAGACTTGTTGAATCCTGGAGGATACGCAACCGTAGGCGAATTATCCTTAAAGACAGTGATAATTATCACGCCTCAAGCAAATATTCTACTCATCTTTCATTTAATTTCTATATCCTTTTCTACCACTTTTCAACAATTTCTCTTTGCATGCAGCCTGAGTGGTGCAGAATCCACTATCGCCTAGTGCCACTGTTGGCCGGTCTTGACGTGGCTCATGGCAAGCACCGCGCGCGGGAGGGGTGGATCAAGATGAACGGCAAGTGTCTCGCATGCTGGAATAGTAGGTCTAGATGTGGTGTTTCGAAATGCTTATGGCCAAGTCACGACCTCCGCTATTAATAGCATATGCGATTGCTGGACACCGGATCAATGTGAGGCAATGGCAAATTCTTTATGGTATTAAGTTGGCTATAGATCTCACCTTTCAACGTGTGATAGTGGAGTCAGATTGTTTGCATGTGATTCAACTTCTTCAGACAAAATGCTCGTTGGGTAATGAGCTGGGGTCTCTTCTTCAGGATTGTTCTGCATCTGTTTCATATTTACAAGATTATAGGTGGTCTTTTATACACTATGAACGGAATCTTGTTGCTCATTATCTATCGAAATTGGGTTTGACCTCTGTTGAGGAGTGTGTCTGAATTGAGGAACTTCCTCCTCCTCTTCATGTTTTGGATCCTTCTTGCCTTCTTGAGCTTTTTTGTGACATTAATGAAGTATTTCTTCTATAAAAAAGTCAAAAAAACTAGTAATTATACTCTAAATTTTACTAATTAAATTTTAAATTTTTATAAAATAATAAAATTAATATATTATAACTTTGTAAATTTACAAAATTCAAGGTATATTTAATAAAGTATAGAGTAGCCAGTAATTTGCGAGATTATTTCTTTATTTTTTTTATAATAAATTCTTGATTATTACTGATTTGTAATTTAGTGATTATGATTTATAAGTTATATGTTATAATTTTAGTTTAGATATTTAATGATTAATTTCAATTAATGATCCGATTAATTTTAGTAATAATTTAATATTTATTTTTAGAAAAAATAAATTCAATTGTAAATATTATTATAATTCATATAAAATAAAATTCTAATATTATGTTAATAATAATTTTAATTTATAAAAAAAATTATAATTTAGCTTCCTACGTTCATAAAAAATAATTTATATGTAAAAATATTTTTCAATGAGATAATTTAATTTTTATTGTTTAATTTTAATTTAAAAAATAAAATAATATTTTAATTAAATTCTATTTTTACTATAATTTAAAACAAACTTACGTAAATATTTATTTAAATTGTAACTAAAAAAATCTAAATTACTTATATAAAACATTGTTTTTATAAAAATAAATTTAGCTTTACAAACAAATTTTTGAAAAATGAAATCATTTTCTTAAAATGATCAATTTCAAAAATTTAAATGTGTTATTTTTTTTATAAATAAATGAACCTCTGTATTTTTTTTTTTTTTTATAACTAAAGGACTCTAGTTGACGTCGACGCCGGATCTACAATTGACGCCGGATCACAGTGAATCTCTGTCCACATTCCACCGGAATGTCAGATTTCGGCAACGAAAGTATGGAAGAGGATGATCTCTTGCAACATAGTGGCCGTAAGCGTAAGGATGGTGAAGGAGGTTTCTCTTTAGAAGAACAAGACGGTGGAAAGTTTGAGTCTGTTGGACAACCGTCTCCAATGGGTCCTTCGTTTAGGGATATGCTAGTCAATGGGAGTCCTAATAATGAGACTGTGATTGCTGACACAATTGAGGTGAATGATGAGGAGTTGTATGAGCTTTCTGATGGGGAAGAGGATGAGGAGGATGAAAAGTGCCCTAATATTAAACTTACTAAAATTGAGAAATCTCGTTATTGTAAACCATGGAAGAACTCCTTGATTATCAAGCTGATTGGAAGATCAATAGGGTATGCCTATGTAACGACCCGAAAACCGGTACCCCACAGTAACGGTCCGAACCGTCACTGGCACTAGGATCCAGATCGGCTTAAGGCCGCCGGGACCCGTAGTTAGCCAACTATACTTGCTGTGTACCTGATAAATCCCATACATGATACAGAACGACTCAACAATCCTGGACAACTCTGTAGGCTTAATTACTGCTACTCAGATATGTCAATCTGAAATGGCCCTCAGGGCCTATACCAGGGACTACCATCTGCTGTGGCTCAAGGGATTGAAACCCTTTTTAATCTGTAACACATCCCACTGGTATCTCATCCAAGCCATGCATTAAGCCTACCTCACACATTTCTCATCAAGAAACGTAAAACAGGATTCATGTACAAGGGATTAATCATACATCACACTGTCGCAATGACACTAGGGAAAGCATAAGTCTATCCAGTATATGACAGTACATATCTATACATGACATTACAACTAATCTTTTAATTACATCATGTCCACTATGCTATTACAAACATACATTCATGCATAACTTTCCTCTGTACTCTTGCTGACTTTGACTTCCCATAGCTATCTCAGAACCTGCAAAATTGGGGTTAAGGGAGTGGGATGAGCTCTAGAGCCCAGTGAGGAGGAACAATAAAAACAGTTCATTCATCACATGCGCTCATGAAATGCATCACATCACAAACATATCATCAAAGGATGAACTTGTCACCAATAACCCTCAACTACACGTTATACTAATGCCAACTGTGCCAAGGAGACTATGTCATCACCTGGTCTACACTTATCTCTCTGATATCACAACATGACTAACTGTGCCAAGGAGACGAGGTCTCACCTGGTCTACACTTAACTCTGATTTTGACAGCCCAGCTGTCTCACTCATAGTACCAGGAGCGACCTGGACTATCCAGGAGCGACCTGGTATGGCTATCTCATGCCATAAATCTGTATCTGCTCTCTGTCAAGGGCTAAGGATCATCCAACATTCATCCACATAAACATCTTATGCAATGCATCATCTTCGTGAATTCTAATGCAATACAACCTAATACATAACATGGCAGTTTATGATGCATGGATCATGCTAGAATCGTGTTATTTCTCAAAATAAAATATTCAGTTTAGTTCTACTCACCTCTACTCTTCTGGCAGATACTGTACTGACTCTGATATCTCTAACTCTGATGACCTCCTCGAACTCTCGGGTCCAATCCTACACAAATGGACTCGAATGAGGTGTCACACATACTTTGAATAACTCTTAAACAAATCCCCATAATCCCCTCTAAACCTCTGAAAATAATCACATAACGCATGCAAAAGAAGGCTGGACAGAACACATTCGGCAGCAGGTTCGGCGGCCGAATGTCCTCTCCAGAGCCGAAACTCATGCATGTTCGGCGGCACCTTCGGCGGCCGAATGTGCATGACAGATCCGAAAGTCCATTCTTTCGGAGGCAACCTTAGGCAGCCGAAACTACCTCCACAAGGGGTTCAGCGGCCAAATCTTTACTTCGGCGGCCGAAGCTGGGTTCTCCAGAAGGTAGAACCTTGCTTCCTCTCATGCACAACGTCTCCAACACACTCTAACATGCATAACTCAGCGTCTTCACTCACATATACTCTGGTATATGCAAAAAGGGGTCCCAAACTACCTATTAACCCCAACAAAACAACTAACACAACACATAATCATGCTTTCACCATTAACACATCAAAACTAAACTCTAAACCCTAAACATACAACTCTACCCGTAACCGCTTTAAAAGCTGTTAAAACCATAAAACAAGTATCAAGACCTCTCTTACCTCCTGAAACTAGAAGAGGAACAACTTGAACTCACCAAATCCCCTTCACAAGCTTCAAACCACCAAAACCTCTCTTTTCTCTTGCAAACGAGCAACCCTCTGCATGAGCTGCTTAAAAGCTTGCAGATGAGTCAAGGGAGACGTGGCCTAACCTCTGGTCATGATCTGGAGGTGAACACCTGGCCAAACCACGGACTGAGGAGCATGCACAACTAACCGACCACCTCAGCTTCGGCTGCCGAAACTGCATGCAAAACCATGCAACTTTCGGGGGCCGAACATAACCTTCGGGGGCCGAACATTGGGCACTTTCGGCGGCCGAACTTAACCTTCGGGGGCCGAACATGACAGAAACTCCTTTGGCCAATTCTCCATAAAACTCAACTCGTTTTCTACCCTAAACCTTTAAAACACTTGAAAACATTTGAGAAAACTTTCTCGTACCCTTCCAGAGACCTCTGACATCTTCAAATTCCACCGGACGGTAGGAATTCCGATGTCTGAATCTAGCCGGGTATTACAGCCTATTTATCGCGAAGGGTGAAGGAACTCTAGAAACCTAAATCCCCTATGGACTTAATTGCTCTGGACAATGATTTTTTCCTTGCTCGATTTAATAGTAGGGAAGATTTTGATTTTGCACTGGAGCGTGGACCATGGATTATAGCTGATCATTATTTGTCAGTTCGCCAATGGTGCCCGAATTTTGATCCATTTAATGTTTCCTTGGAATGCTTGGCAGTTTGGGTCCAATTTCCATGCCTTCCAATTGAATATTTTAATGAGGATTTTCTTATGCGATTGGGGAGGAAGATAGGAGATCTTATTAGAGTGGATAATAACACTAGCCGAGTGACAAGAGGGCATTTTGCGAGATTGTGTTGAAGTTGATGTTACGAAGCCTCTTTTGTCGAAATTCAAGCTGAACCGGAGAGTTTGACGTATTGAATATGAGGCGTTGCATATGGTTTGTTTTTCATGTGAAATTTTTGGGCATATGAAAGATAATTGTCCTTCGTTATGGAAAGAGTTGCAGCCAGAGAATGTAGAGAATGTGCCTAATTCGGCTCATAGTAACCCTGCTCCTAAGGTAGCTCAGTTACCCAAGAATGAGGTGGTTAATCCAGCTGTTTTAGATGATTTTGGTGATTGGATATTGGTTAAGAAAGATAGAAGACGCGTAATCAGCATCCTCAGAAAAAACCTGTATTTAAATTTGGGTCAGGTGATCATGGTCCGAGGGAGTCAAACAAGGGTAAATCAACGATGAATACCAATAATAACCCCTTTAATTCTCTAGTTGTTCTCCGTGATTCTGAGACTCATGTAGAACATAATACGACTCCCCCAGTGGTACAAGATTTTTGTCTTGTCTTAGGCAAGAAAAAGCTACGGGATTCTAAAGGGAAGGGTCAAGTGGTTTCTACTGTTACAAGAGAGGAGACTCCCAATATTGCTTTAGATTCCTATGTGAGATCTAATGGGCCTGCTGTGCAAAGTTCAGTTCTAAAAATTAGAGGGGTTTCGAGTAGATCAGGGGGATCTTCTAGAAAAGCTGCTGCACAAGATGACCGTGTAGTTGTTCAAGGGAATAATAGAACGAATCAATCAAAGACTTGAATTGTTTCTAACTCGAAATTGGTGGGACTTGCAAATTTAGAAACAGAATTGGATAGGAATCAACATGATAATTTTAATGATCCTTCGTTTCCTCATCCAACCCGTCCCAATATCCCAGCAGCTAATGGAGATGGTAATCAGAATATGAATCTTGATGATGATGCGATGATAATTGTTGCTCAGACTTCCTTGAATGAATTTCAGAAGAGTGGTTTAATTGGTAAGATGCCCTCTAATGAGGGGTCTCACTAGATTTTTCGTTCTATTATAGGTTCAGTCATCCTCATTGTAACGACCCGAAAATCGGACCGCTACCGGCGCTAGGATCCAGATCGGCTTAAGGCCGCCGGGACCCGTAGCAAGCCTGACATATAACCTGTGAACCTGTATAATCCCATACATGATCAACAACATACATAAAAATTAAAACTTTACTTTCATTCATTTCTCATACACCAAACTCAACCTGTGCATGCACTGAACATATACATAATCATCATCATAACCTGACCCCTCTATGGGATCTCATCAATGCCCCAAAGGGCGATATACATGCGTTGAGTTGGCTAACATCTGTATCATCAAATATCTAAGATCATGCATCAACAAGGGATTACAATACACATAGGGTCAAGCACATCTATAACCTCAATATACCTCATTACATAACATACTGTAATATCTTACATTACATCATAGTACAATTGTCATGTCCACAATCTAACTATTACATCAACATACTTCAAAAACTCTGGCTAACCTCCTGGTCTACCCTGTACCTGCACATCTGGGGTTAGGGGAGAGGGGTGAGCTACAAAGCCCAGTGAGCAGAATAGTGAAATCATATATTAAAATTTCATGCTTTCATGAAATGCAACACATCACAACAAATCACATCTCGGATGGTATTGTCACCTATAGTCCTCTACATAGTCCAACTGTGCCGGGACGTAGAATGGGTACAACCGGTCTTTCTCTTAACATAACATATCATAACATACCAATGTGCCAGGGACGTAGAATGGGTACAACCTGGACTTTCTCTTACATCGTGCCAGGGACGTAGAAGGGTACAACCTGGACTTCCATACCATATCATGCCGTAACATCATCATACATATGAGGACTAAAGGATCATCCAATAACCAATCCACATCAACATCATAAATGCAATGCAACATATTCGTGAATACTAATGCAAACAACCTACTATATCTCATGGCATTCATGATGCATGGATCATGCTCAAAATTCACATTTTCATTTATTTTAAAACTTAAGGTTTATTCCACTCACCTCTGGCAAGCTCTGACAAACTCTGTAGCAGCTGGCTCACTGCTGGGGTCCTCGGTTCCTCGGGTCCGAACCTACACAGGTGGACTCCAATGAGGGACCAAGCATACATGAACATAACTCTAATATACTCCCCAAAAACCCCCTAAAACATCATAAAACAACTACATGAAAACATGCAAGAAATGGCTGGACAGGGCACATTCGGCGGCAGGTTCGGCGGCCGAAAGT
Source organism: Manihot esculenta (assembly GCF_001659605.2). NCBI lineage: Eukaryota > Viridiplantae > Streptophyta > Magnoliopsida > Malpighiales > Euphorbiaceae > Manihot > Manihot esculenta. Next base: position 34,011,978 of record NC_035177.2, on the reverse strand, counting down.
CCCTCCAGAGCCGAAAGTCAGGCACTTTCGGCGGCACCTTCGGCGGTCGAAAGTCCCAGACAGATCCGAAAGTCATCTTTCGGGGGCAAGCTTCGGCAGCCGAATGCTGCCTCCACAAGGGGGTTCGGCGGCCGAAAGTCCCTTCGGCTGCCGAACCTGGTTTCTCCCAGAATGGCAGAAACTTGGTTCACATGAACCTCTTGCCTCCCAAAACTTCAAATCATGCATATAACTCAACTAAAACATGCATACAAGTTCCTAGGGGTCTCAAACAATCAAATACCCCAACTACAACACTTCAATCACACACAAACAACATACATTGTCCATAAATCACATAAAACCTAACATAGCTCAACTAACTTAAACATGTATTTCTACCCCATAAAACAACTTAAAACTTATTTAAAACATACAATGAGCTTAAGATCGGCTCTTACCTCTTGAAGATCGAGAGAGAGACGACCTAAACTTGGAGATCCAAGAAAATGAGCTCCTGAGTTCCCAAAGCTCCAAAACTTTTCTTAAAAGCTCAAAACTTGCAATGTGGGGTTAAAACTCAAGAAAAATGGAGAAGATTTGGAGAAAGAACACAAGATCTGGGGAGAGGGAGGTCGGAAGCTAGCTGTGGCCGAAAATGGGAGAAAGCTCGCCCATTTCGGCTAAGTGACCCTTTTATAGGTGGCTGGCCAGGCCACGTTCGAGGGCCGAAAGTGCTTCCGCATGCATGCCATGTTCGGCTGCCGAACTTGGGTTTCGGCGGCCGAACCTGGACTTCCCTCACTCATGCTTTCGGGGGCCTAACGTGCCTCCAAAATGCATGCATGTTCGGCGGCCGAACTTGACTTTCGGCGGCCGAACCTGGGTTTTCCTCCAAAGACTTTTCATGCAAAAACTCATTTAATTTTCATACTTAAAACCATGGAATACTTTAAAACATTTTATGAAAACATGTTTCTACCCTACTAGAGGCTTCCGACATCCGAGATTCCACCGGACGGTAGGAATTCCGATACCGGAGTCTAGCCGGGTATTACATTCTCCCCCCCTTAAGAACATTCGTCCCCGAATGTACCTCAACTAGCACACATAGCATGACATAAAACATAACATACATACATAGCACATAAAACACCAAGAGATCTAACCTTAAAAGAGATGAGGGTACTGCTGGAGCATAGACTCCCGTGTCTCCCAAGTGCATTCCTCCAAATTGTGGTGGTTCCACATGACTTTCACCATCGGGATTTCCTTATTCCTTAACTTTCTGATCTGGGTGTCTATGATCCGTACTGGCTGTTCAACATAGGTGAGATCCTCTTGGACCTCCACATCAGGCTCACTAAGAACCTTGCTCGGATCTGACACAAATTTCCTCAACATGGAAACATGGAAAACCGGATGGATTCTTTCCATTGAAGCAGGTAAATCCAGCTTGTACGACACATTCCCAATCTTTTGCAAGATTTCAAAGGGTCCGATGTATCGTGGGGCTAGTTTACCTTTCTTCCCGAAGCGAACCACTCCCTTCATTGGAGACACCTTGAGCAATACCAGATCCCCCTCCTGAAACTCTAACTGTCTCCTGCGGACGTCTGCATAGCTCTTCTGTCTGCTGGCAGCAGTCTTGATTCTCTCTCTGATTATGGGTACCACCCTGCTGGTGATCTCTACTAGCTCAGGCCCTGCCAAGGCCTTTTCTCCAACTTCCTCCCAGCAAACAGGTGATCTGCACTTCCTTCCGTACAAAGCTTCATATGGAGCCATCCCGATGCTAGCATGATGGCTGTTGTTGTAGGCAAACTCCACCAAAGGTAGATGCTGCCTCCAAGAACCGCCAAAGTCCAGCACACACATTCTGAGCATATCTTCGATAGTCTGGATGGTCCTTTCTGACTGTCCATCAGTCTGGGGGTGGAAGGCAGTACTGAAGTCCAACCTAGTACCCATGGCATTCTGCAGACTCCGCCAAAACCTGGAGGTGAACTGGGGCCCTCTATCAGACACTATCGAAACAGGAACCCCATGCAGCCTGACGATCTCATCTACATACACCTGCGCCAACTTGTCCACAGAGTAGCCACTCCTGACAGGGATGAAGTGAGCAGATTTGGTGAGTCTGTCCACAATCACCCATATGGAGTCCACTCTGTTGGACGTCGCCGGTAACCCCACTACGAAGTCCATAGCTATATTTTCCCATTTCCATTCTGGAATAGGTAGCGGGTTAAGCATTCCAGCCGGCTTCTGATGTTCCAGCTTCACCCTCTGACATACTTCGCAGGCAGACACAAACTGTGCCACTTCTTTCTTCATAGCTGGCCACCAATAAACCTTCTTTAGATCTTGATACATCTTGGTGGCTCCGGGGTGAATGTTGTATCTTGCATTATGAGCCTCCCTCATAATGTCTCCTTTTAGCCCTATGTCATCTGGTACACATAATCAACTCCCATAGCGGAGGATCCCCTTACTATCAAATCTGAACTCACTGTCATTGCCTGACTGAACAGTCCTGGCAATCTTTACTAACTCCGGGTCCTCATGCTATTTCTGAGCTACCTGCTCCAGAAGCACGGGTGCCACTCTCATCTGGGCCACCAAGGCACCTGTACCAGACAACTCCATCTGTAGACCTTCCTCAATAAGCTTGTAGAACTCCTTCACCACTGGCCTCCTCTCTGCCGATATGTGGGATAAGCTACCGAGTGATTTTCGGCTTAAGGCGTCTGCCACGACATTCGCCTTACCCGGATGGTACTGAATCTTGCAATCATAGTCACTCAGCAGCTCCACCCATCTCCTCTGTCTCAAGTTCAAATCTCTTTGACTCAGGATGTACTGCAGGCTTTTATGATCTGTGAAGATCTCACATTTTACCCCATAGAGGTAGTGCCTCCACATCTTGAGTGCAAAGATTACTGCTGCCATCTCAAGGTCATGTGTGGGGTAATTCAACTCATGCTTCTTCAGCTGCCTTTAAGCATAAGCAATCACCCTCTCGTTCTGCATCAGTACACAACCCAGTCCCACACGGGACACATCACAAAAGACTGTAAAGTCTTCATCACTAGATGGCAGAGCTAAAACTGGTGCTGAAGTCAACCTCTTCTTAAGCTCTTCAAAACTCTCTTCGCACTGGTCGGTCCACAGAAACTTTTGATTCTTCCTGGTTAGTCTGGTCAGAGGAGCTGCAATCTTTGAGAAGTCCTGAACGAACCTCCTGTAGTAACCTGCCAAACCCAAGAAACTTCTAATCTCTGTCACTGAAGTGGGTCTAGGCCAGTTAGCCACAGTTTCTGTCTTCTTGGGGTCCACCTCAATCCCATTCTCTGACACTACATGCCCCAAGAACGATATGCTCCTCAGCCAGAATTCACATTTAGAGAACTTGGCATACAAGCCATGTTCCCTCAAAGTCTGCAAGACCAACCGCAGATGATGGGCATACTCCTATGCATTTCTGGAATACACTAAGATATCATCTATGAAGACAATAACAAAGTGATCCAGGTACTGGCTAAACACTCTGTTCATGAGATCCATGAATGCTGCAGGGGCGTTGGTTAACCCGAACGGCATTACAAGGAACTCAAAATGCCCATATCTGGTCCTGAAAGCTGTCTTCGGCACATCCTCCTCCCTTATCTTTAGCTGATGGTACCCCGATCTCAGATCTATTTTGGAGAAACAACCTGCTCCTGCTAACTGGTCGAATAGATCGTCGATCCTTGGCAATGGGTACTTATTCTTGGTAGTGACTTTGTTCAACTGCCTGTAGTCAATACAAAGTCTAAGGGATCCATCCTTCTTTCTCACAAACAAGACTGGAGCACCCCAGGGTGAGGTACTCGGTCGGATGAAGCCCTTGTCTACCAGCTCTTGCAACTGTTCTTTCAATTCCTTCAACTCGGCTGGAGCCATCCTGTAGGGAGGGATAGAGATCGGTCTAGTTCCAGGCACCAACTCTATCTCGAACTCTATCTCCCTAGCAGGTGGTAAACCTGGAAGCTCATCAGGAAAGACGTCCTGAAACTCTCTGACAACTGGTACCGAGGCCGGCTCCCTGACCTGACTGTCTAGCTCTCTCACATGAGCTAAGTACCCCTGACATCCCTTTCTAAGCAACCTACGAGCCTGAAGAGCTGATATCAGACCTCTAGGTGTGCCCCTCTTGTCTCCTCTGAAGACAACCTCTGACCCGTTCTGATCTCTGAACCTGACTACCTTGTTCCTGCAGTCCAAGATAGCACCATGGGTAGATAGCCAATCCATCCCTAGAATGACGTCAAAGTCTGTCAAATCTAGAACCACAAGGTCGGCGGAGAGGCATCTTCCCTCAATAAAAACTAGACTGTACTGGCAGACTGACACTGCCCTTGACGGGTCACACTTGGGTCCACTGACCCATAGGGGACACTCTAACCCAGAGACTATCAGACCCAACCTCTTAACGGCTCTCGGAGCAATAAATGAATGAGATGCACCCGGGTCCATTAATGCATACACATCAGAACACCCAATGACGAGATTACCTGACACCACGGTGTTGGATGTGTTAGCCTCCTGCTGAGTCATGGTGAAGATCCTGGCTGGAGCTGATGGACCTTCTCCTCGGGAACCAGAAGAAGAGGCTGCCCCTCTCCCTCTACCTCTGCCACTGCCCTGAGTTGTGGCTGGAACTGCTGGCTGTGCCACACTACCAGAAGCTGTCTGCTGGGGCTGGCCCATAAAAGGCGCTCTAGGACACTCCCGAGCTATGTGTCCCTCCTGTCCACATCTGAAACATGTATTAGTCCCAGCTCGACACACTCCCCTGTGCAGTCTTCCACATCTCTGGCATTCTGTACCATCTGAGCCTGAGCTCGAGCCACCGCCAAATCCCAGACCGGATTTCAACTTGTTCCAAAACTTATTCTTCTTCGGCTTCCTGGTGGTGTTATCCCACCTCTTCTTACTTGAGCTCTGAGAAGAGAAACCTGGTCCTCCTCTGCCTGGGGTCTTAACCCCTGAAGACTGGGTCACTGACTGCTTCACTGACCCCTCAACTATAGCACTTGCTTCCATTCTTCGAGCCATATCCACCACAGTGTGGAAACTTTCTCTCTCAGCTGACTGAATCAACGAGGAGTACCTGGAATGCAGCTTCATAACATACCTCTTGGCTTTCTTCGTATCTGTATCTAAAGCTTGCCCTGAAAAAGGCAATAGCTCCAAGAATTTATCTGTGAACTCCTCTACACCCATGTGCTCTGACTGCCTCAGTTGCTCAAACTCAATCATCTTCAGTTCTCTGGAACTGTCTGGAAAAGCCCATCCAGCGAACTCATTCGCAAATTCTTCCCATGTCATACCGTCTAGTCTCGGGTCCACATAACACTTGAACCATTCCCGTGCCTTCTTGCACTTTAAAGTGAACCCTGCCATTTGAATGGCCCTGCTGTCACTTGCCCCTAGCTCATCAGTTATTGTCTTCACCACTCTCAGATACTCAAAGGGTCGTCCCCTGACTTGTATTTGGGAGCATCCAGCTTGAGGTAATCCGTCATCTTTACCTTGCTCCCATCAGCTGAGCTAGGTCTAGGAGGTTGAGTAACTGGGGCTGCTGGTTCTGTAGGTGGTGGAGGTGGAGGTGCAGCATTCCCCGAGATGGGGTTTGCCGGGTTTGGATAGAAGGGTGAGGGTGGATAAGCTGGGTACTATGTGTAAGGTGGATAGAAAGGTGGATAAGGCATGTAGGTAGGGTAGGGGTTAAAGCTGGAGTAATCCGATGTACCTCCCATCGGATACCCTGAACCCTGTGGAAAGGGTGGATAATGGGGTGGAAAACCATACCCCGAGGCCTGAACGCCTCCCTGAGACTCCCTCGTCCCTTCTTCCTCCATGCTCACATCCAGGTTCCCATCCCTCCTCTGCTCCTCTTCCATAACCTCCCTCACATCTGCCGAACTTCCTCCTCTATCTGTCCCCCTTCTGCTAGCATCAAAATACCTTCTAGGGTCCCTTGACACTCTCTCTCTGTTGGCTCTACAAGACATTGCCCTAGGCAATGTAGGAGGACGGGCGCTCGTGCCCTCATCCTCTGGTGGCACTCCAGTCAATCGTGCAGATCGACGAGTTCCTCTCATCCTGTTTTCTGAAAAATAGTATACATCAAGCAAGCATTAGCATCATATGGTTCATGTGGGCACACATGAACCCTCATCACATACACATCACATAGCATAGCATATCATTAATGCACATGCATATAATCATGGCATTTCACAGCATCATATAAGACAGGACTCAACATCCTATCCTAGTGGACATGATCTTCCTATTGTGCTTGACCTTCTATAACATCTATGAGCCCGACACTCTAGGTCCGATCCTATGAACCTAGGGCTCTGATACCATTCTGTAACGACCCGAAAATCGGACCGCTACCGGCGCTAGGATCCAGATCGGCTTAAGGCCGCCGGGACCCGTAGCAAGCCTGACATATAACCTGTGAACCTATATAATCCCATACATGATAACAACATACATAAAAATTAAAACTTTACTTTCATTCATTTCTCATACACCAAACTCAACCTGTGCATGCACTGAACATATACATAATCATCATCATAACCTGACCCCTCTATGGGATCTCATCAATGCCCCAAAGGGCGATATACATGCGTTGAGTTGGCTAACATCTGTATCATCAAATATCTAAGATCATGCATCAACAAGGGATTACAATACACATAGGGTCAAGCACATCTATAACCTCAATATACCTCATTACATAACATACTGTAATCTCTTACATTACATCATAGTACAATTGTCATGTCCACAATCTAACTATTACATCAACATACTTCAAAAACTCTGGCTAACCTCCTGGTCTACCCTGTACCTGCACATCTGGGGTTAGGGGAGAGGGGTGAGCTACAAAGCCCAGTGAGCAGAATAGTGAAATCATATATTAAAATTTCATGCTTTCATGAAATGCAACACATCACAACAAATCACATCTCGGATGGTATTGTCACCTATAGTCCTCTACATAGTCCAACTGTGCCGGGACGTAGAATGGGTACAACCGGTCTTTCTCTTAACATAATATATCATAACATACCAATGTGCCAGGGACGTAGAATGGGTACAACCTGGACTTTCTCTTACATCGTGCCAGGGACGTAGAATGGGTACAACCTGGACTTCCATACCATATCATGCCGTAACATCATCATACATATGAGGACTAAAGGATCATCCAATAACCAATCCACATCAACATCATAAATGCAATGCAACATATTCGTGAATACTAATGCAAACAACCTACTATATCTCATGGCATTCATGATGCATGGATCATGCTCAAAATTCACATTTTCATTTATTTTAAAACTTAAGGTTTATTCCACTCACCTCTGGCAAGCTCTGACAAACTCTGTAGCAGCTGGCTCACTGCTGGGGTCCTCGGTTCCTCGGGTCCGAACCTACACAGGTGGACTCCAATGAGGGACCAAGCATACATGAACATAACTCTAATATACTCCCCAAAAACCCCCTAAAACATCATAAAACAACTACATGAAAACATGCAAGAAATGGCTGGACAGGGCACTTTCGGCGGCAGGTTCGGCAGCCGAAAGTCCCTCCAGAGCCGAAAGTCAGGCACTTTCGGCGGCACCTTCTGTAACGACCCGAAAATCGGACCGCTACCGGCGCTAGGATCCGGGTCGACTTAAGGCCGCCGGGACCCGTAGCAAGCCTGACATAAAACCTGTAAACCTGTATAATCCCATACATGATCAACAACATGCATAAAAATTAAAACTTTTCTTTCCATACTCATCAACCAAACTCAACCTGTGCATAACATTAACATAATATTGATCCCTCTGTGGGATCTCATCTGTGCCCCCAAATGGGTGACATACATCTGTTGAGTTGGTTTACATAAACATCATCAAAATCTCTATGATCATGTATAAAAGGGATACAACAATCTATGGTCAAGCACACACTAACATCCATAAACCTCATTACATAACTATACTGTACTTTTACATTACAATTTGATCATGTCCATTGCTAGCTATTACATAAGCATGACTTCTTTACTCTATCCGAACTCCCGCACTATACTGTACCTGCAAGCCTGGGGGTAAAGGGAGAGGGGTGAGCTAAAAGCCCAGTGAGTAGAGCTAGTAAAACACGTTAACACTATGCTCTATGAAATGCATCATAACACAAACAATTCACATAAGGGTTGAGTGAACTTGTCACCAATTAGTCCAAGTTAACTCTGTGCCAGGCCGTAGCATGGGGTCCTGGTCTTCCTGTCATACATACATTACTTACCATTATCCCAGGGCCTCCTCTGGGCTCCTGGTCTTCGAGTCCACTATCGTGCCAGGCTGTAGAATGGGGTCCTGGTCTTTCCTTACTCTGTGCCAGGCCGTAGAATGGGGTCCTGGTCTTCCTGTCATGGACTAATTGGGTCATCCAACATTCACCCACATCAACAACATTCAATGCAATGCAGCATATTCGTGAACACTAATGCAATCATCCTATCGCATAATCATGATGCATGAAACATGATAAAACATTTAATTTAAAAGATTAAGTTTAGTTCCACTCACCTCTGGCTGATCTGACAACACCGAAGCAGCTGAACTCACTGCTGGGGTCCTCGGTTCCTCGGGTCCGAACCTACACAGGTGGACTCAAATGAGGGACCAAACATACGTAATTACAACTCTAATATACTCCCCAAAAACCCCCTAAAACATCCTGAAAATATCACATCAAAACATGTAAGAAATGGCTGAACAGGACACTTTCGGCGGCACCTTCGGCGGCCGAAAGTCCTGGACAGATCCGAAAGTCAGGCACTTTCGGCGGCACCTTCGGCGGCCGAAAGTCCCAGACAGAGACGAAAGTCTCTTTTCGGGGGCAACTTCGGCAGCCGAATGCTGCCTCCACAAAGGGGGTTCGGCGGCCGAAACTCCCTTCGGCGGCCGAACCTGGTTTCTGCCAGAAGGCCAGAAACTTGGTTCAAACGAACCTCTTGCCTCCCAAAACCTCCCATCATGCATAATCTTGTTCTACAACATGCATACTTCACATACATTACACCTAGAGGTCTCAAACTATCATATACCCCAACTACAACACTTCAAACACACAAAAATCAACATACATTGCTCAAATCATCAAAATAACCCATAAACTCAACATATAACCTAACATGCATTTCTACCCATAGATCTTGTATAAAACTTATTTAAAACACATAAGGAGCTTAAGATCGGCCCTTACCTCTTGAAGACCGAGAGGGAGACGACCTAAACTTGGAGATCCACGAAAATGAGCTCCTGAGTTCCCAAAGCTCTAAAACTTGTTTCAAAAGCTTAAATCTTCCAAACCAAGTGAAAACAAGTGAAAATCTTGAAAGATTTAGAGGAAGAACATCAAAAATGGGTGAGAGACGGCGGAGAGCTCACCTTGGCCGAAAATGGGAAAAAGCTCGCCCGTTTTCGGCTAAGGGACCCTTTTATAGTGGCTGGCCAGACCACGTTCGGGGGCCGAATGTGCCTCCGCATCCATGCAATGTTCGGCGGCCGAACTTGACTTTCGGCGGCCGAACATGGACTTCCCTCACTCATGCTTTCGGGGGCCTAACGTGCCTCCAAAACGCATGCATGTTCGGCGGCCGAACTTGACTTTCGGCGGCCGAACCTGGGTTTTCCTCCAAGGACTTTTCATGTAAAAACTCATTAAATTTCATACTCAAAACCATTAAAACATGAAAACATTTCATAAAAACATGATTCTACCCTTCTAGAGGTCTCCGAAATCCGAGATTCCACCGGACGGTAGGAATTCCGATACCGGAGTCTAGCCGGGTATTACATTCTCCCCCCCTTAAGAACATTCGTCCCCGAATGTTCCTCAACTAACACATGCATAGCAAATAACATAACATACACATAAAACACATAGAGACTAACCTTAAAAGAGATGAGGGTATTGCCGGAGCATAGACTCCCGTGTCTCCCAGGTGCATTCTTCCAGATTGTGGTGGTTCCAAAGGACCTTCACCATCGGGATTTCCTTGTTTCTTAGCTTTCTGATCTGGGTGTCTAGGATCCGTACCGGCTACTCAACATAGGTGAGATCCTCTTGGATCTCCACATCAGGCTCACTAAGAACCTTGCCCGGATCTGACACGAATTTTCTCAACATAGAAACATGGAAAATCGGATGGATTCTCTCCATTGAAGCAGGTAAATCCAGCTTGTACGATACATTCCCAATCTTTTGCAAGACTTCGAAGGGTCCGATGTACCGCGGAGCCAGCTTACCCTTCTTCCCGAAGCGAACCACTCCTTTCATTGGAGACACTTTAAGCAATACTAGATCCCCCTCCTGAAACTCCACTTGCCGTCTGTGGATGTCTGCATAACTCTTCTGTCTGCTTGCAGCGGTCTTGATTCTTTCTCTGATTATGGGTACCACCCTGCTGGTGATCTCTACTAATTCAGGCCCTGCCAAGGCCTTTTCTCCAACTTCCTCCCAGCAAACAGGTGATCTGCACTTCCTTCCATACAAAGCTTCATATGGAGCCATCCCGATGCTAGCATGATGGCTGTTGTTGTAGGCAAACTCCACCAAAGGTAGATGCTGCCTCCAAGAACCGCCAAAGTCTAGCGCACACATTCTGAGCATATCCTCTATAGTCTGGATGGTCCTTTCTGACTGTCCATCAGTCTGGGGGTGGAAGGCAGTACTGAAAGCCAACCTAGTACCCATGGCATTCTGCAGACTCCGCCAAAACCTGGAGGTGAACTGGGGCCCTCTATCTGACACTATAGAAACAGGAACCCCATGCAGTCTGACTATCTCATCAACGTACACCTGCGCCAACTTGTCCACAGAATAGCCACTCCTGACAGGGATGAAGTGAGCAGATTTGGTGAGTCTGTCCACAATCACCCATATGGAGTCCAATCTGTTGGACGTCGCCGGTAACCCCACTACGAAGTCCATAGCTATATTCTCCCATTTCCACTCTGGGATAGGTAGCGGGTTAAGCATTCCAGCTGGCTTCTGATGTTCCAGCTTCACCCTCTGACACACTTCGCAGGCTGACACAAACTGTGCCACTTCTCTCTTCATAGCTGGCCACCAATAAACTTTCTTCAGATCTTGATACATCTTGGTGGCTCCGGGGTGAATGCTGTATCTTGCATTATGAGCCTCTCTCATAATGTCTCCTTTTAGCCCTATGTCATCTGGTACACATAATCGACTCCCATAGCGGAGGATCCCCTTGTTGTCGAATCTGAACTCGCTGTCTTTGCCCGACTGAACAGTCCTGGCAATCTTTACTAACTCTGGGTCCTCATGCTGTTTCTGAGCCACCTGCTCCAGAAACACGGGTGTCACTTTCATCTGAGCAACCAAGGCACCTGTACCAGATAACTCCAACTGTAGACCTTCCTCAATGAGCTTGTAAAACTCCTTCACCACTGGTCTCCTCTCTGCCGTGATGTGGGATAGACTGCCTAGTGACTTCCGGCTTAGAGCGTCTGCCACGACATTCGCCTTACCCGGATGATACTGAATCTTGCAATCATAGTCACTCAGCAACTCTACCCATCTCCTCTGTCTCAAGTTCAAATCCCTCTGACTCAAGATGTACTGCAAGCTTTTATGATCTGTGAAGATCTCACATTTTACCCCATAGAGGTAATGCCTCCACATCTTGAGTGCAAAGATTACTGCTGCCATCTCAAGGTCATGTGTGGGGTAATTCAACTCATGCTTCTTTAGCTGCCTAGAAGCATAAGCAATCACCCTCTCATTCTGCATAAGCACACAACCCAGTCCCACACGGGACGCATCACAAAAGACTGTAAAGTCCTCTCCACTAGATGGCAGAGCTAAAACTGGTGCTGAAGTCAACCTCTTCTTAAGCTCTTCAAAACTCTCTTCGCACTGGTCGGTCCACAGAAACTTCTGATTCTTCCTGGTCAGTCTGGTTAGAGGAGCTGCTATCTTTGAGAAGTCCTGAATGAACCTCCTGTAGTAACCCGCCAAACCCAAGAAACTCCTGATCTCTGTCACTGAAGTGGGTCTAGGCCAGTTAGCCACAGTCTCTGTCTTCTTGGGGTCTACCTCAATCCCATTCTCTGACACTACATGCCCCAAGAACGAAATGCTCCTCAGCCAGAATTCACATTTAGAGAACTTGGCATACAAGCCATGTTCCCTCAAGGTCTGTAGAACCAACCTCAGATGATGGGCATGCTCCTCTGCATTCCTGGAATACACCAAGATATCATCTATGAAGACAATAACGAAGTGATCCAGGTACTGGCTAAACACTCTGTTCATGAGATCCATGAATGCTGCAGGGGCGTTAGTTAACCCGAACGGCATCACAAGGAACTCAAAATGCCCATATCTGGTCCTGAAAGCTGTCTTTGGTACGTCCTCTTCCCTGATCCTCAACTGATGGTACCCGGACCTCAGATCTATTTTAGAGAAACAACCCGCTCCTGCTAGCTGGTCGAATAGATCGTCGATCCTTGGCAATGGGTACTTGTTCTTGGTAGTGACTTTGTTCAACTGCCTGTAGTCGATACAAAGTCTAAGAGATCCATCCTTCTTTTTCACAAACAGCACTGGAGCACCCCAGGGTGAGGTACTCGGTCGAATGAAGCCCTTGTCTACCAGCTCCTGTAACTGCTCTTTCAACTCTTTCAATTCTGCTGGCGCCATCCTGTAGGGAGGGATAGAGATCGGTCGGGTTCCAAGCATCAGTTCTATCTCGAACTCTATCTCCCTAGCAGGTAGTAAACCTGGCAGCTCGTCTGGGAACACATCTAAGAACTCTCTAACCACTGGCACCGAGGCGGGCTCTCTAACCTGACCATTAAGCTCTCTCACATGAGCCAAATACCCCTGACATCCCCTCCTAAGCAACCTACGAGCCTGAAGAGCTGAGATCATACCTCTAGGTGTACCCCTCCTGTCTCCTCTGAAGACAACCTCTGATCCATCCTCACCTCTGAACCTGACTACCTTGTCCCTGCAGTCCAAGGTAGCACCATGGGTAGATAACCAGTCCATCCCTAGAATGACGTCAAAGTCTGTCAAATCTAGAACCACAAGGTCGGCGGACATGCATCTCCCCTCAACAAAAACTGGACTACACTGACAGACTGACTCTGCCACTAATGGATCACACTTGGGTCCACTGACCCAGAGAGGACACTCTAACCCAGAGATCATCAATCCCAACCTCTGGACGGCTCTCGGAGCAATAAGAGAATGAGATGCACCAGGGTCCATCAATGCATATACATCCGAACATCCAATGACGAGATTACCTGCCACCATGGTGTTGGATGCGTCTGCCTCCTGCTGTGTCATTGTGAAGATCCGTGCTGGGGCTGATGGACCTTCACCTCTGAAACCCGCTGAAGAAGAGGCTGCTCCTCTCCCTCTGCCTCTGCCACTAGCCTGAGTCATGGCTGGAGCTGCTGGCTGCGCTACACTGCCTGAAGCTGTCTGCTGGGACTGAGCCATCGGGGCCGCTCTTGGACAATCTCGAGCTAAATGCCCCTCCTGACCACATCTAAAACAAGCGTTCGTCCCAAAACGACATACTCCCTTGTGTGGCCTGCCACACCTTGCACAAACTGCATTATCCGCACCAGAGCTTGAGCCACTTCCAAATCCCAGACTGGACTTGACTTTGTTCCAGAACTTGTTCTTCTTACCCTTGGGCTTACCCCATCTCTTACTGCCTGAAGCTGCTGCACTCAAGGTAGAGGGATCTAACCTTCCCCCACCCGGAGTTTTAGAACCAAAAGCTTGTGCCACTGTTTGCTTAACTGTCCCCTGAATGATGGCACTAGCCTCCATTCTCCTAGCCATGTCTACTATGGCATGAAAACTCTCTCTATCTGCTGACTGTACCAAGGAGGAATACCTGGGATGGAGCTTCATGATATACCTCCTCGACTTCTTCTGGTCTGTGCTAAGGTCTTGCCCTGCAAATGGCAGCAACTCCATAAACCTGTCAGTATATTCGTCTACACTCATGTCATCAGTCTGCCTCAACTGCTCGAATTTTATCATCTTCAATTCCCTTGAACTATCATGGAAAGCCCATCCTGCAAACTCGTTTGCAAACTCTTCCCAAGTCATGCTGTCCACTCTCGAGTTCACATAATTCTTGAACCACTCCCGTGCCTTCTTGCACTTAAGCGTGAACCCGGCCATCTGAATGGCTCTACTGTCATCAGCCCCAATCTCATCTGTAATTGCCTTGACCCGCTCCAAGTACACGAACGGATCATCACCGGTTTCAAACTGGGGAGCACCCAGCTTCATATAGTCTGTCATTTTGACCTTGCTCCCACTGGCTAAGCTAGGTCTAGGAGGTTGAGCAACTGGGGCTGCTGGTTCTGCAGGTGGTGGAGGTGGTGCAACATTTTCTGAGGTAGGGTTTGTTGGATTTGGATAGTAGGGTGGAGGTGGATACATTGGGTACTGAGAGTACGGTGGGTAGTATGGTGGGTATGGCATCTGGGTGGGATAAGGGGTGAAACTAGGGTAATCCGATGTACCTCCCATCGAATACCCGGGATGTTGTGAGAAATGTGGGTAGTGAGGTGGCTGTACAAATCCCGAGGCCTGAGTGCCTCCTTGGGATTCTCCCATTCCTTCTTCTGACATATTGACTCCCAAACTGCCATCCCTCCTCTGTTCTACGTCCATATCATCCCTCATATCCTCTGACACTCCTCCCTGTACTGTCCCTCTGACTGATCTGCTTCTATCCAGATCCAGAGACCTTCTAGGGTCTCTTGCTACTCTTTCCCTGTTAGACCTACTAGACATTGCCCTAGGCAATGCTGGAGGACGGGCGCTCATGCCCTCATCCTCAGGTGGTACTCCAGTCAATCTTGCTGATCGACGAGTTCCCCTCATCCTGTTTTCTGAAAAACAGTGCACAACACAAGCAACATTAGCATCATATGGTTCATGTGGGCACACATGAACCCGCATCACATACATCACATATCATAGCATATCATTAATGCACATGCATAAAGTCATGGCATTTCACATCATCATGCAAGACAGGACTCCACATCCTATCCTAGTGGACATGATCCTTTCCTATTGTGCTTGACCTTCTATAACCTCTATGAGCCCGACACTCTAGGTCCGACCATATGAACCTAGGGCTCTGATACCATTCTGTAACGACCCGAAAATCGGACCGCTACCGGCGCTAGGATCCGGGTCGACTTAAGGCCGCCGGGACCCGTAGCAAGCCTGACATAAAACCTGTAAACCTGTATAATCCCATACATGATCAACAACATGCATAAAAATTAAAACTTTTCTTTCCATACTCATCAACCAAACTCAACCTGTGCATAACATTAACATAATATTGATCCCTCTGTGGGATCTCATCTGTGCCCCCAAATGGGTGACATACATCTGTTGAGTTGGTTTACATAAACATCATCAAAATCTCTATGATCATGTATAAAAGGGATACAGCAATCTATGGTCAAGCACACACTAACATCCATAAACCTCATTACATAACTATACTGTACTTTTACATTACAATTTGATCATGTCCATTGCTAGCTATTACATAAGCATGACTTCTTTACTCTATCCGGACTCCCGCACTATACGGTATCGGAATTCCTACGTCCCGGCGGATTTTCCGTTGGAAGTCGGGATTCGAGGATGTCGGAGCTTGCCCTAAGGGTATAAGAAAGGTTTTTAAGATGTTTTTTAAGTGTTTTTATCATGTTTGCCTGTTTTGAGTTAAGAAAATTGAGTTTTGAAATGAAAAGGCCAAGGGGACAAAAGCCAGGTTCGGCCGCCGAAGGTGAAGTTCGGCCGCCGAAAGTTGCATGGTTTTGCATGCACGTTAGGCCGCCGAAGGAAGAGTCGGTTGGCCACTACAAAAGCCCCTTTTGCCCGAGACTTGAGTGTTAAACACTCTGTTTTTGGGACAAAGGTAGGTTAAAGCTCTCCTTGGTGTGATTTCTCATGTTTTCCTCAAATCTTGCATGTTTTAACTTGATTTGAGCTTTGTTTTAGAGATTTGAGCAAAAGGAAGCAAAGTTGAGCACTTGGAGAGTTTAATTGAGTTTTCTCCTATCTCCAAGCTTGGATCATCAATCCTCTAGTTCTTCAAGAGGTAAGCATGGATCCTCACCTCCCCTTATGTTTAAAGCAAGTTTTAGAAGTTTTGGAGAGGTTTATGGCATGTTTTGGGGTATAAGCATGAGTTGAGCATATGTTGCTCATATGCGTTTTGTTGTTGTTTTTGGGGCTTGAACTAGTTTTTAGGCCTCTATATGCATGAGTTATGTTATATGTTAGTTGAGAAGTGTTGGTATGCATGTTCTGGGTGTTTGATAGGAGTTTGGAGGCTGAGAGCATGAGTTGTGCTCGGATTCTGCCTTTCTGGAGAATCCAGGTTCGGCCGCCGAAGCAAGGTTCGGCCGCCGAACCCCTTGTGGAGGCAGTTTCGGCTGCCAAAGGCTTTTGGGTGAGAAAGGGGCTTTCGGCCGCCGAAAGAGGGAGTTCGGCCGCCGAAAGTGCATGAGTTTCGTCTCTGGATGAGACTTTCGGCCGCCGAAGGTGCCGCCGAACATGCATGAGTTTCGTCTCTGGAGGGAGGTTTCGGCCGCCGAACCAGCCGCCGAAAGTGCCCAGTCCAGCCTTCTTTTGCCCATTTTTCCATGCATGCCTATGATGTTTTAGAGGGGTTTTGGGGAGATAGTAGGAGTTATGTTTAAGTAAGTTTGGTCCTCATTTGAGTCCACCTGTGTAGGTACGGACCCGAGAGACCAAGGAGGCCCACAGAGTTAGAGTTACAGAGACTGCTCAGCAGTTGACAGAGGTGAGTGGAACATAACTTTATTTTAAAAGTTAAGAACTGTTTTAGCATGATTCATGCATCATTAATGCCATGTTTATGTAGGATGCTTTGCATTAGTATTCACCAAGTTGATGCATTGCATTATTACTTGTATATGTGGATTGGACCGAGGCGATCTCAATAGCCCATAAGTCTGTCATTATTGTATGTCCTGTGTGAGCTCCTTTGGGGCCGGGCATTTACCTTGGATGAGTCCTGTGAGAGCCCTTATAGGGTCGGGCACCATGAGTAGTTAGTGAAAGACCTGTGTGAGCTCCTTTGGGGGCCGGGCACTGACAGAGGGAGTTTTGGGATCATGTCCAATCCGAGATGTGAAATGTTTGTGCAGTGATGCATCATATGATAGCATGTTTTAAATGTGATTTGTTTTATAGATTCCGCTCACTGGGCTTTAGCAGCTCATCCCTCTCCCTAACCCCATTTTTTCAGGGCCTCAGAGAAGAGAAAGAGAAAGAGAGAGCAAGGGTAAAAGGTATATGTAATAGTATAGAATAGTGGACATGATAATGATGTACAGTACGGAGTTTATGTAATGTATAGAAATGATGTAATAGTAAGTTGTATAGTGAGTTATAGAATTGTGCTTGGCCCTAGTGCTTGTTATCCCTTTGCACATGATCCTTTTATGTTATATGTGATTGAGATAATGTTGTGATGATGATGAGCTAAGCTTGGTGCATGGTAGTCTTTCTATCTCTGTAGTCACTGTATGGTACCATAGCAGGTATCACTCTTCGAGTGCATACAGACAGAGCATGCATAGTCCAGGCTTAGTGGAAGTTATACAGAAAGAAAAGATAGTCAAGCAAAGAGAAAAAAACAGAGTAAGTAACAGTTTTAAGCTTAAGTATGATCATGTATGGGATTTATCAGGTACACAGAGTTGACAGTAGGCTTACTACGGGTCCCGGCGGCCTTAAGCCGATCTGGATCCTAGTGCCGGTGATGGTCCGGTAAGCGGGCTGTTACAGATTGGTATCAGAGCATAGGGCCTCTAGAGTACGGTGTGCTGAGCTAAGATGCTCAGGGATTAGAGATATCTCACATCGGAAAGAGGTTGTTTTAGAGGGCAAGCACAATAGGAAGATCATGTCCACTAGGATAGGATGTTGAGTGCTGTCTTGATGTGTAATGCCATGATTTTATGCATGTGCATTTAATGATATGCTATGATATGCTATGCTATGAGTTGAGGGTTCATGTTGTTACATGGATCCTATGATGCTAACGTTCATGTTATGTTTTCAGAAGCTAAGATGAGAGGAACCCGTCGATCAGCTAGATTGACTGGAG
This sequence comes from Manihot esculenta, assembly GCF_001659605.2. NCBI lineage: Eukaryota > Viridiplantae > Streptophyta > Magnoliopsida > Malpighiales > Euphorbiaceae > Manihot > Manihot esculenta. Next base: position 33,993,695 of record NC_035177.2, on the reverse strand, counting down.
CTCCGCCCGAGAATGAGGGTATGGAAGGGCATCCCCCTGCTTTGCCAAGAGCTATGTCCCAAAGGGTAGGCAGAGAAAGATCATCAAGGGACCCTAGAAGGTCTTTTGATGAAAGCAGGAGGGAGACAGAACAGAGAAGAAGATCTAGTGATACAAGGGAAGAGATGGATGTGGATCCAAGAAGGGATGGAGGGTTAGGTGTTGGCACTACGGAGGAGGATGTGGGATCATCTCAGGGAGGCGGTCAGGCCTCGGGGTATGGTTATCCACCCCACTATCAGCCCTACCCACAGGGCCCAGGATATTCGATGGGAGGTACATCGGATTATCCTAGTTTTCACCCATATCCTACATATATGCCTTATCCACCGTATTACCCCCCATATCCACCATATCCCATGTATCCACCCTCACCTTTTTACCCCAGTCCAGCATACTCTACACTAGAAAGTTCTGCACCTCCCCCACCACCACCAGTGGTACAACCAGAAGCCCCAGTTATCCAAACACCTCAACCTGGCCCATCTGTGAGGAGCAAGGTAAAGATGACTGATTACCTAAAGTTAGATGCTCCTAAGTATCAATCAGGAGATGATCCGTTTGAGTACATTAAAGCAGTCAAGATGATAGCAGATGAGCTAGGGGCAGATGATACCAGAGCCATTCAGATGGCAGGGTTCACTTTAAAATGTAAGAAGGCGAAGGAATGGTTTGGCGTCTATGTGGACCCTAGGTTGGATAACATGTCTTGGGAGGAGTTTGCTAATGAGTTTGCCGGATGGGCATTCCCAGATAGTTCGAAAGAGCTAAAGATGATAGAGTTTGAGCAGCTCAAGCAGACAGAGGATATGAGTATTGATGAGTTTACTGACAGGTTTCTGGAGTTGCTGCGGTATGCAGGACAGGCCTATGATACGGAACAGAAAAAGGCTAGGAGGTATGCTATGAAACTGCATTCCAGGTATTCCTCTTTGATCCATGCAGCCGAGAGGGAGAGTTTCCACACCGTGGTGGATTTAGCACGGAGGATGGAGGCTAGTGCCATTATACAGGGTACAGTGAAACAGCAGCCGGCACAGTCTTCTGGTTCTAAGACCCCAGGTAGGGGTAAGTCAGATCCCTCTTCACAGGGTGCAACAACTTCCAGTGGTAAGAAGTGGAGTGGTTCCACGCAGAAGTCGAGGAAGAATAAGTTCTGGAATAAGATTAAAGCAGGTCTGGGATTAGGCAGTGGCATGAGTTCAGGCTCAGAGGTGCCAGTGTGTGGTAGGTGCGGTAAAGCGCACAGAGGAGTTTGTCGTTTGGGGATTACAGGATGTTACAGGTGCGGCCAGGAGGGACACATGGCTCGTGAGTGCCCTCAGGCATCTTTCACGGCACCATCCCATCAGACAGCTCCAGCTAGCATGCCACAGCCACCAGTTTCAGTTATGACACAGGGCAGAGGCAGAGGGAGAGGGTCAGCCTCTTCATCTGCGGGTCCCCGAGGTGGAGGTCCGTTAGCTCCGGCGCGGCTTTTCACGATGACACAGCAGGAGGCAAACACTTCTAACACCGTGGTGTCAGGTAATCTCCTCATTGGGTGTTCTGAGGTGTATGCTTTGTTAGACCCTGGTGCTTCGCATTCCTTTGTTGCTCCCAGAGCCATAGAGAGAGTGGGTTTGATGACGTCTGGGTTAGAGTGTCCCCTATGGGTCAGTGGCCCTAAGTGTGATCCATCGTTGGCAGACACAGTCTGTCGACATAGTCTAGTATTTATAGATGGTAGATGCCTTCCAGCTGACCTTGTGGTTCTAGAGTTGACAGATTTTGACGTCATTCTAGGGATGGATTGGCTATCTGCATATGGTGCTACCTTGGACTGCAGAGACAAGGTAGTTAAGTTCAGAGATGAGGATGGATCTGAGTTTGTCTTCAGAGGAGACAGGAGGGGCACGCCTAGAGGTCTGATATCAGCCCTACAGGCTCGTAGGTTGCTCAGGAGGGGATGTCAGGGATATCTAGCACATGTGAGAGAGCTAGACAGTCAGGTTAGGGACCCCAGTTCAGTGCCCGTAGTCAGAGAGTTCCCAGATGTGTTTCCAGATGAGCTTCCAGGACTACCACCTGATAGGGAAATAGAGTTCGAGATAGAGTTAGTGCCTGGTACCAGACCGATCTCTATTCCTCCCTACAGGATGGCACCAGCAGAGCTGAAAGAGTTGAAAAAGCAGCTACAGGAGTTGGTAGATAAGGGTTTCATCCGTTCAAGTACCTCACCCTGGGGTGCTCCAGTGTTGTTTGTCAAGAAAAAGGATGGATCCCTTAGACTTTGTATCGACTACAGGCAGTTGAACAAAGTCACTACCAAGAATAAGTATCCTCTACCCAGGATCGATGATCTATTCGACCAGCTAGCAGGAGCAGGTTGTTTTTCTAAGATAGATCTGAGATCGGGCTATCATCAGCTGAGAATCAGGGAAGAGGATGTACCTAAGACAGCTTTCAGGACCAGATATGGGCATTATGAGTTCTTAGTGATGCCGTTCGGGTTGACTAACGCCCCTGCAGCATTCATGGATCTCATGAACCGGGTTTTCAGAGAGTACCTGGATCACTTTGTTATTGTCTTCATAGATGATATCTTGGTGTATTCCAGGAATGCAGAGGAGCATGCCCATCATCTGAGGATAGTCCTGCAGACCTTGAGAGAGCATGGTTTATATGCCAAGTTCTCCAAGTGTGAGTTCTGGCTAAGGAGCATTTCATTCTTGGGGCATGTAGTGTCAGATCAAGGTATAGCAGTGGACCCCAAGAAGATAGAAGCTGTAGCCAATTGGCCTAGACCCACCACAGTGACAGAGGTCAAGAGTTTCTTGGGTTTGGCATGCTACTACAGGAGGTTCGTTCAGGACTTCTCTAAGATAGCGGCTCCTATGACCAGATTAACCAGAAAGAACCAGAGATTCACATGGTCTGACCAATGTGAAGAGAGCTTTGAAGAGTTAAAGAGAATATTAACTTCAGCACCGGTGTTAGCTCTGCCTACTAGTGATGAAGACTTCACAGTGTTCTGTGATGCGTCCCGAGTGGGATTAGGTTGTGTGTTAATGCAGAATGACAGAGTAATAGCTTATGCTTCTAGACAGCTGAAGAAGCACGAGCTGAACTATCCAACACACGATCTTGAGATGGCAGCTGTTATCTTTGCACTCAAGATGTGGAGGCATTACCTCTATGGGGTGAAATGTGAGATCTTTACAGATCATAAGAGCCTACAGCACATCCTGAGTCAGAGGGAGTTAAATTTGAGGCAGAGACGGTGGGTGGAATTGCTTAGTGATTATGATTGCAAGATCCAGTATCATCCGGGAAAGGCAAATGTTGTAGCCGATGCCTTGAGCCGGAAATCATTAGGCAGTTTATCCCACATTACAGCAGAAAGGAGGCCGGTGGTGAAGGACTTCTACAGGTTAGTTGAGGAAGGGCTACAGTTAGAGTTAACTGGTACAGGTGCTTTGATTGCACAGATGAAAGTTACACCCGTGTTTCTGGAGCAGGTGGCTCAGAAACAACATGAGGATCCAGAGTTGATCAAGATTGCCAGGACTGTTCAGTCAGGCAAGAGCGAAGAGTTCAGATTCGACAACCAAGGGATTCTCCGCTACGGGCATAGACTATGTGTACCAGACGACATCAGTTTGAAAGGAGACATTATGAGGGAAGCTCATAATGCGAGATATAGCATTCACCCTGGAGCCACCAAGATGTATCAAGATCTGAAGAGAGTGTATTGGTGGCCAGCAATGAAGAGAGAAGTGGCACAGTTTGTGTCAGTCTGCGAGATATGTCAAAGGGTGAAGCTAGAGCACCAGAAGCCGGCTGGAATGCTTAACCCACTGCCGATTCCAGAATGGAAATGGGAGAATATAGCCATGGATTTTGTAGTGGGGTTACCGGCGACGTCCAACAGACTAGACTCCATATGGGTGATTGTGGATAGACTGACTAAATCTGCTCACTTCATTCCTGTCAGGAGTGGCTACTCTGTGGACAAGCTAGCACAGGTATATGTTGAGGAAGTTGTGAGGTTACATGGGGCTCCTGTTTCTATAGTGTCTGACAGAGGACCCCAGTTTACCTCCAGGTTTTGGCGAAGTCTGCAAGAGGCTATGGGCACAAGATTAGACTTCAGCACTGCTTTCCATCTACAGACTGACGGACAGTCAGAGAGGACCATCCAGACCATAGAAGATATGCTTCGAATGTGTGTGCTAGATTTTGGCGGATCTTGGAGGCAGCATCTACCCTTAGTGGAGTTTGCCTACAACAATAGTCATCATGCTAGCATAGGGATGGCCCCATATGAAGCTCTGTATGGGAGGAAGTGCAGGTCACCAGTTTGTTGGGAAGAGGTTGGAGAAAGGTCCCTAGCAGGGCCTGAGTTAGTAGAGATCACGAACAGGGTGGTGCCCATCATCAGAGAGAGGCTCAAGACTGCTGTTAGTCGGCAGAAGAGCTATGCAGACGTTCGCAGAAAGCACATAGAGTTTGAGGAGGGGGATCTGGTCTTGTTGAAGGTGTCTCCAATGAAAGGGGTGGTTCGTTTTGGGAGGAAAGGTAAGCTGGCTCCGCGGTACATTGGACCTTTTGAGATTTTGCAGAAGGTCGAAAATGTGTCGTATAAGCTTGATTTGCCTATGTCTATGGAAAGAATCCATCCAGTCTTCCATGTTTCGATGCTAAGGAAGTTTGTGTCAGATCCGAGTAAGGTTCTCAGCGAACCAGATGTGGAGATCCTAGGTGATCTCACGTATGTAGAACAACCAGTGCGGATCATTGACACCCAGATCAGAAAGCTAAGGAACAAGGAGATCCCGATAGTGAAAGTCCTCTGGAACCACCATAACATAGAAGAGTGCACCTGGGAGACACGGGAGTCTATGCTCCAACAGTACCCCCATCTCTTTAGAGGTTAGTGTTAGCTTCTTTTGTTCTTTATGTGCTTTATGTAATGTTTTTACTCTGTTTTGAGTTAGAGAGGAACATTCGGGGACGAATGTTCTTAAGGGGGGGAGAATGTAATACCCGGCTGGACCCCGGTATCGGAATTCCTACGTCCCGGCGGATTTTCTGTTGGAAGTCGGGATTCGAGGATGTCGGAGCTTGCCCTAAGGGTATAAGAAAGGTTTTTAAGATGTTTTTTAAGTGTTTTTATCATGTTTGCCTGTTTTGAGTTAAGAAAATTGAGTTTTGAAATGAAAAGGCCAAGGGGACAAAAGCCAGGTTCGGCCGCCGAAGGTGAAGTTCGGCCGCCGAAAGTTGCATGGTTTCGCATGCACGTTAGGCCGCCGAAGGAAGAGTCGGTTGGCCACTACAAAAGCCCCTTTTGCCCGAGACTTGAGTGTTAAACACTCTGTTTTTGGGACAAAGGTAGGTTCAAGCTCTCCTTGGTGTGATTTCTCATGTTTTCCTCAAATCTTGCATGTTTTAACTTGATTTGAGCTTTGTTTTAGAGATTTGAGCAAAAGGAAGCAAAGTTGAGCACTTGGAGAGTTTAATTGAGTTTTCTCCTATCTCCAAGCTTGGATCATCAATCCTCTAGTTCTTCAAGAGGTAAGCATGGATCCTCACCTCCCCTTATGTTTAAAGCAAGTTTTAGAAGTTTTGGAGAGGTTTATGGCATGTTTTGGGGTATAAGCATGAGTTGAGCATATGTTGCTCATATGCGTTTTGTTGTTGTTTTTGGGGCTTGAACTAGTTTTTAGGCCTCTATATGCATGAGTTATGTTATATGTTAGTTGAGAAGTGTTGGTATGCATGTTCTGGGTGTTTGATAGGAGTTTGGAGGCTGAGAGCATGAGTTGTGCTCGGATTCTGCCTTTCTGGAGAATCCAGGTTCGGCCGCCGAAGCAAGGTTCGGCCGCCGAACCCCTTGTGGAGGCAGTTTCGGCTGCCAAAGGCTTTTGGGTGAGAAAGGGGCTTTCGGCCGCCGAAAGAGGGAGTTCGGCCGCCGAAAGTGCATGAGTTTCGTCTCTGGATGAGACTTTCGGCCGCCGAAGGTGCCGCCGAACATGCATGAGTTTCGTCTCTGGAGGGAGGTTTCGGCCGCCGAACCAGCCGCCGAAAGTGCCCAGTCCAGCCTTCTTTTGCCCATTTTTCCATGCATGCCTATGATGTTTTAGAGGGGTTTTGGGGAGATAGTAGGAGTTATGTTTAAGTAAGTTTAATCCTCATTTGAGTCCACCTGTGTAGGTACGGACCCGAGAGACCAAGGAGGCCCACAGAGTTAGAGTTACAGAGACTGCTCAGCAGTTGACAGAGGTGAGTGGAACATAACTTTATTTTAAAAGTTAAGAACTGTTTTAGCATGATTCATGCATCATTAATGCCATGTTTATGTAGGATGCTTTGCATTAGTATTCACCAAGTTGATGCATTGCATTATTACTTGTATATGTGGATTGGACCGAGGCGATCTCAATAGCCCATAAGTCTGTCATTATTGTATGTCCTGTGTGAGCTCCTTTGGGGCCGGACATTTACCTTGGATGAGTCCTGTGAGAGCCCTTATAGGGTCGGGCACCATGAGTAGTTAGTGAAAGACCTGTGTGAGCTCCTTTGGGGGCCGGGCACTGACAGAGGGAGTTTTGGGATCATGTCCAATCCGAGATGTGAAATGTTTGTGCAGTGATGCATCATATGATAGCATGTTTTAAATGTGATTTGTTTTATAGATTCCGCTCACTGGGCTTTAGCAGCTCATCCCTCTCCCTAACCCCATTTTTTCAGGGCCTCAGAGAAGAGAAAGAGAAAGAGAGAGCAAGGGTAAAAGGTATATGTAATAGTATAGAATAGTGGACATGATAATGATGTACAGTACGGAGTTTATGTAATGTATAGAAATGATGTAATAGTAAGTTGTATAGTGAGTTATAGAATTGTGCTTGGCCCTAGTGCTTGTTATCCCTTTGCACATGATCCTTTTATGTTATATGTGATTGAGATAATGTTGTGATGATGATGAGCTAAGCTTGGTGCATGGTAGTCTTTCTATCTCTGTAGTCACTGTATGGTACCATAGCAGGTATCACTCTTCGAGTGCATACAGACAGAGCATGCATAGTCCAGGCTTAGTGGAAGTTATACAGAAAGAAAAGATAGTCAAGCAAAGAGAAAAAAACAGAGTAAGTAACAGTTTTAAGCTTAAGTATGATCATGTATGGGATTTATCAGGTATACAGAGTTGACAGTAGGCTTACTACGGGTCCCGGCGGCCTTAAGCCGATCTGGATCCTAGTGCCGGTGATGGTCCGGTAAGCGGGCTGTTACATTTTTCTACATTTCGGGATTGTATCTCGAACGTTGGCCCCTGGTTTCACTTTCTTTATGTTTTCTTTCGAATCTGCTCTGTCTCTCATAGGGTATGTTTTAACCTTGCTTTTGTGATTTTTGCAGCCTTTGGGATGAAGATGAAGCGGATTAAGCCCCCTAAGATTCTTACGCTACCCATGGGGAGCTTGAACGTTGCTTCGGACGTCCTCCTAGTGGGGCGATCGGCGGGGGAGGTTACTCGACAAGTTACCGAAATCATATCTTCCAGGTCGTCTGGATGGCCTCTTTCCCCTATTCCTGCCCGAGCTCTAATGCCAAGCTCTCGAGGTTCCGAATTTTCAAGGCCATATAGCAGTGGCAAGTCGGTCTTGGCTGCTCAAACTGTTCGAGCTCTCGGGTCTTCTCGGACTTCGAGATCAATCGGGGATTACAGATCGGCGGGAACGAAGCTTGCCCCGCCTTCTGGCGATGCTTTCCCACATGTGCTTAGTGATATTGAAAGTTTAACTTACAAGTATATAAGTAAGGACAATTCATCAAGGTCTTCGTTTAAATCAGGAAGCAGGGGTAATCTGCTAAAATTAGTCCAACATAGTATGTGTGTAGGTTTGCAACATTCACTTGTTCCATTGCTCTTCAAAATGCCTCGCCGATTTTCCTCGGCTTGCTCGAGTGTATCGTGCATCACACTTGGGCGGCAGGAAGCCTACCTATGACGGAACAGTGAGAGATGCTTATGGGGATCAACTTGTTCAGCTCCCCTATAATAACGAGACAGAGCTCAGCCGGCCTGCGAAGCTCATCTTCTGAACTATGAGAATTCTTCTGAATTGAAAGCTAAGATGGTGGGGTAGGTGACAGTGATGTAAACGTCGATGATGATGTATCCGGGCATGTAAATCCTTTAGGGATAGCTTTTTATCCTGTAATGTAGGTATTTGTAACATGCTGTAATGTATTTTTCTTTTAATGAAATTTTTATTTTTCGTTCATACTCGAGCTGTTCTTTCCTTATCATGAGTGAAGTATTTAGACTGCGTGCTTCGTAATTTTTTCTGAGGGATCCGCTGTATCATTTTTTCCTCCTCGCCTCCTAGCCAATCGGAACTAGAGTTCATTTAGCTAACTGAGCTTTTGGTTTACTCTTTCCGAGCTGGACTAACCGTGCCCGTGAGCTCCGTTTTTAACCAGTGAGCTGAGGTCTTGACCCACAAGTTTGTATGATTCCACGACGTCCTCCTCACTTCGTTATTACCACTTCGGGCTCATAGCCTTTGCTTAACAATGATAAGTCAGATCATGTACCTTTTTAGGTGGTGAGCAGGTCTTCCACGACGTCCCCTTTTGCCTCTTCAGTATTTATCATATGAGTGGTGATGAGGTAGATCTTACTTGTCAAGCCGTTCTGGGTGAGAGATCCAGGTGGAGCCCGGTCTTAAGGTCTAGACGAGTTGGGTTTGTTTTATGCAGATAGCGTGTGGGCCTTTGGATGATGGGCTATTGCCGTGGGCCTGACCCTTGACAGGGGTGGGGAAGTCTAGCGGTCCTCAATTGCCCCTTTACCTTCTCGGCAGTTATTGCCCAACTGGTGAGGGGGTAAACTTCGAGAGTAATAATGACCGCGCCGCTCCAAGACAAAACTGTCCAGAGTAACTCTTCGTCTCATTATTGCCTTTCATTGCGAATTCTCATCTGCCTTCTGAGGAAACTTGTTCTCTTCTGCTCTCTATTTTCCTTCGATTTCTTCTACTTTTTCAACCTCGTTGCGTTTCAGGTACGCTCTCTTATTCCTCCATAGAGGGTTCTAAGCTTCCCGATGTTGCTAACCTCGAGTCGCATATTACTCCTTCTTCCATAACTAAGCATATTTCTAGGGGGTATTTAGACACTCCGCTTTACCTTATTCGAGCTCCTCTCCGAAATGAAAGGATAGTTCTTCCAAACCCTTCCCCTCCTGGTTTGATAGATCCCCAAAGGGGTCGTTGCATAGTCTTCTTCCTTAAGCAGAGGGACTTTGGTCTGACTTTTCCTTTTACCCCTTTCTTCATCGAGGTTTTCCAGTACTTTGGGATAACCCCCCGAATGTTGTCCCCAAATTCCATTTTGTTCATGTGTTGTTTTGAATCTATCTGCTTGAGTTGGGGTTTTACACCCACGGCGTGTCTATTCGCCACTTTCTTTCGCCTCGTTAGATCGGTTCAGAATTTTTACTATTTTTCTTCCCGTAGTGGATTGTCTCTTTTCACGGGCTACAAGGACTCAATAAAGGGATGGGTAGAGAGTTTCCTTGTGGCCGAGCTGAGAAAAGAGACCGACTTATCGTGGGGAGTGAGATTAGGCTGGGAGGATGTCCCCCTGGGTTGCAACGACCTGCCCCAACTAAGCCTTACCGAGCAGGTGGGGTATCTTCGACTGACTTCTGTTGACAAGAAGTATGACGTTGAGAAGTGTATGTTCGTGTCTAACCTTAGGGATATCCGAGACACGGGTGTAGTGCCTTGTTTAACAATTCTGCTTTTTCCTTGTAAGTGATATTAGAAAGTACACTAATTTTTTCTGGTTTTGTGTTTTTTGGCAGCTTTCGACGTTAAGATGGATAAGGTCAAGCCCCCAAAAAACTTAGTTCTGTCTCGGGAAAGCATGAACGCCGCCCTAGATGCCCTTCGGGCTGGGCGTCGCGTGTCTGAGGTCACTGAAGAGGTGGCTCAGATTGTGTCTTCTAGGAAGATTAGCCGACCTCTTGCCAGAGCTTCCTCTAGAGCTCCTAAGCCGAGCTCTCGTGGTGCCAGATCCTCTCGACCGTCTGGCCGTGGCAGGTCGGCCTCTACTCTGAAACCTGTTCAGGAGTCTAAGTCTGATCAGGGTTCTACAGAGGATGCGCAGGAAACTTCTCTAGTTGTTGTGAAGCAGGCAGGGGACATTGAACAGACGAAGTCGGATCCTGCTCTTCCTTTTGAGGAGGTGCCAAGGGGAAGACTTGAGTCCCCCATTATTGAAGAGGAGGCTCCTAGGATGGGAATGGAGATCATTCTTGTTGAGGACAGTGTCCCGGAGGCTCCTACCAGAGATGCCCCTGCCCCAGTGGGGATTGGATCTGGGTCTGGGGGCGTCACAGCGAAGACCGGGGATAAGCGTCCCTCTTCTCCTGAAACATTTGCCCCAGCTCCTGCTCGAAAGAAGCACAGGGCTTCCAAAGGATCATCTCCAGCCCTCCCTCCTATTGGGAAAGAAAAAGATGTTCCCGTTGTACCTCTGTTGTCTACTTTTGACAATGACATTCTGAACGTGGAGGACATCACCCATCAGTCTCCGGCTAGCGTAGTCGCCGAAATCCTTAGAGAACGGATGTTTGGTGGAATTACGGAGGCCTTAGATCAACGCCTGCTTGCTCTCACTGGTCTTCTAGCCAGTTCTACTAGGGAACAAGCGTCGTTCTGATCTCGATCTCGAGAGGAGCTCGGGGATATAATTAGGGAGATGCTTCTGATGGTAAATTGTCTTTCTGTTTCTCTTTTGGTTCTCTTTATTTCTTTCTTTTGATGGTTGTTCTTTTGTACTAGGTGACGGGCCTCTTCATGGAGGTAGATGCTCGCGACCATTCTCTCTAGGAGTCTGTGAATCGCCGGATTGAAGAGGCGCGCCTGGAAGAGAACTTATCTGCTACCGGCGACGCTAGAGGCAATCTCACAGCTGCTCGAGAGCACTTCGAGTCTCTCCAACTCGAGTTACATACAGCCTTGGAGGCTCTCAAAAGGGCTGATGTGAGAACAGCCGAGGCGCATGAACATGCTAAATCCCTGGAAGCAGAGTTGTCTCACACCTGAGAAATTTTAAAGGAATCAGACGAGAGGGCAGCTACTGCTGAGGTCCGCTGCGAGGGGGTTATGAAGCAGCTGTCCTCCATGGTGGGGGTCCTTCGTGAGAGGGATGAGGCTATAAGCCAGAAAGATGAGGTCCAGCGCCAGTATGAGGCCCTGAAGGTTGATTCAGAAAGACTTCAAGTTCACCTGGATAAGGTGGATATCCAAAAAGAGATGGCCTTAGCTCGGGTGGAGGTCCTTGAGCAGGAGCTGAGCACGAGTTCTGAACGTATCAAAAATCTGGCTTCATCGGCGGAGGAGTCCAAACTCCGTAATCAACAGCTTAGCCATGAGGTCAGGACTTTAGAACGTAAATGTTCGGCCCTACTCGAGGTAGCCAGACATGCTGAGGGCAAGATCCAGCTGGAGTGCGAGAAGCGTCTGGTGGAGTATAAGGAGTCGGATGAGCTAAAAAGAAAGATTGAGCAGGCCTATGAAGCTCACCTCCAAGACTATAAGGATTTCCCTGAGCTGAAGGCAGTTATAGCTGAGGCCTGTGAGTCACGACTTGCGGAGTATAAAGCCTCTGCGGAGATGAAGGTTGCTATTTGGCAGAAAGCCTTCCGCATGTTCCGGACTGGCTACAATCGGGGTTTAAGAGAAGCCAGACATGCTCCTGATACTCCTCTGACAGAACTTCGAGTTGCCGAAGTGGATTCTGATGGCGAGAATGTGCTATATGGGGAAGATGATTTCCCCTTGCCTAGAGGAACCTCTCGCACTGCAGCTGGGTCATCTGAGGAAGAATCCGAGCTGGACGGGGAAGATATAGAGGACCTCAAAACTGAAGGAGACGACCCCGAGCCTGAAGGGGGTGACCCCGGCCCAGGGCTGGAGAATGCGCCTGTTGTTGGCGTTGGGGGATCTGAATTGGAGGGTGCCAGATCTCCTTCAAATGCAAATGTAAATAAAGATAGTGTAGGCGATGACATTCATAGAAATGTAAGTCCCTTAAGGACTATTTTTCCTTCGACCTCATCAGATAAATAGGTTGTAATAGCTTTTTTTCTCTAATGAAATTTTAATTTCTTTTACTTGGACTACTCTTTCTGTTAAACAGTCTAACTTGTCTAAATTTTAAAGTTTGGACAAGAAAGACTTACGCTGTGCTTAATAAACTTTGTAAGGAATTGACTACATCATTTTTCATTCCTTTTCTCTCAGCTAATCAAGGCTGAAAATTTTAACCAGGGACTTAGTCTCTGACTTATAAACTTTTCTAATCTCACCAGGCATTCTCATCCGTAAGCTCTTTCCGAGCTGGGCTAGCTGCACTCGTGAGTTCTGTCTCGTTATTTTATTAATGTGAGCTCGGGCGCACAACCTTTGCTGAGTAATAGTAAATCAGATCATGTACCTGTCTCGATGATGAGCAGGACTCGTCTTTCTGCCTTTAGTTCTGTCTTGACAGAGACTGGAGCTGAGGTTTTATCTGTTTCGTGTCATTAGATTTTCCTCGGATTGCCCTTTTACTTCCTCAGTATTTATTACATGAATAGTGAGGGAGTAAATCTCTGTACTTTATTTGTACTTGCACGGCTTTTTTTTAGCCGATTTTACTTTACTTTTCTGGTTGTGAGCTCGGCTGTCTGGTCCTCCTCGAGGTGACCTTTCGTCAGGCGGTGCAACGTAATCTTCGTGCTCCACTGGGACGGGGAGGTCGGCCTTTGTCGTTTTCCTTCTTCTTGGGTTATTTTTGCTAAATGTTTGTTCATGGCAAACTGACTCGAGCTGTGAGCACAATCCTTTGCCCTCGTTTATCCTCCTATATGTTTTTGCATTTATGGGCCTTTTTCATAGAGGGAGCTCGGTTCTATGTTATTTCCTCTATACTTGGCTTCATTCTACCTGAGTGCTGCATGTTGCAAGTCTATCCGAGCTGGGAGCTCGGTTCTTTGCTCTTTGCTTAGGCTTTTATGCTTACAGTCTGTAACGCTTCTTGTAATACCTGGCTAGAGTCCGGCATCGGAATTCCTGTCGTCCGGTGGAATCCTGGATGTCGGAATTCTCTAGAAAGGTAAGATTTATGTTTTTCTACAGTAATGTGGTATGTTTTACTATTTTTAAGCTAAAATGCAAAGAGTGTTCGTAAGAAAAGAATCAGGGCAGAAAAGCCAGGTTCGGCCGCCGAAGGTGACATTCGGCCGCCGAACATGCATGGCTTTTGGTTTCACATGTGGCCGCCGAAGGTGGTCTGGCCAGCCACCTATAAAAGGCCCTCAGTTGGTTGAAAGGATAAGAATGAGTTTATCTTTTCACTTTCTGAGGTGAGACTCTGTCTTCCTTAAGGTTTCTTCATGTTTTCAGTAAAGCTTGCAAAGATTTGATTGATTTTTATGTTATTTTGAAGGTTTTGAGCTAAAAACACAAAGTTGTGAATGTTGGAGAGTTTGAAGGAGAGTTGCTCCAAAACTCCACGTTAGGATCGTTCATCTTCTTGGTTTCAAGAGGTAAGTGAAGATCCTGAGCTTGTTTTCATGATTTATGGAAGATTTTTGAGGTTTTGGGGGAGAGTTGCATGATTAGGGTAAAAGAGAGGTGTTTTTGATATTTTTGTGAGAAAAGCTTGTATATGTGTTATATGTTTTGTGTTGTTGGGGTTTTAAAGTAGTTTCTGACCCCTTTGAGCATATACTTGGGTGTATGCATGTTGAGGAGTTGAGGTGTTTGCGTTGGAGGAAGATTGGTGCATTTTGGCGTGAGGCAGAGCAAGGTTCTGCCTTGCTGATGAACCCAGCTTCGGCCGCCGAAGAATGGTTCGGCCGCCGAATGTGCTGAGGAGGTGGCTTCGATTGCCTAAGCTTGCCCCCGAGCCTTTAGACTTTCGGCTCTGGAGGGGAGTTTCGGCCGCCGAAGATGCCCCTGAAGGTTAGAGACTTTCATCTCTGGAGTGCCTTTCAGCCCCCGAAACTTGCCCCTGAAAGGGTTCGGCTGCAGAAAGTTGAGATTCGGCCGCCGAAGGTGCATGAGTTTCGGCTCTGAAGAGGACTTTCGGCCGCCGAACCTGCCGCCGAAAGTGTCATGTCCAACCTTCCTTTGCATGCTTTGCATGGATGTTTGAGTGAGTTTACGGGGATTCTTGGGGAGTTTAATAGAGTTGTTCATAAGCTAGTTTGGTCCCTCATTTGAGTCCATCTGTATAGGCACAGACCAGAGGAACCAGAGAGAGCAGCAGTGAGTACTGCTCCAGCGTTTACAGAGCCTGCAGAGTCAGTCCAGATAGCCAGAGGTGAGTGGAACTAAACTTAATTCTTTTAATTGAGAAATGAAATGTTTTTAGCATAATTCATGCATCATGAGTATGCAGTAGGTTGTTTGCATTAGAATCCACGAATATGTTGCATTGCATAGTTATTTGTTGATGTGGGTGAATGCTGAATGATCCAATAGTCTCTGAGAGAAGTCCAGGAGCCTTTGACTACGCCCTGGCAGGTATAGAGAAGTCCAGGAGCCTTTGACTACTCCCTGGCAGGTATAGAAAAGTCCAGGAGCCTTTGACTACGCCCTGGCAATGGTAAGTACACAGGTGTTATATACACGTATACATATATGACAGGAAGACCAGGTGCTCGATTCTACGCCCTGGCATGGTAGAGCTACCGGGACTATGTGGTGACAGGTTTACCCTTGATGTGGATTGTCTGTGATATGATGCATTCCATAAAATCATGTGTTAATGACTTGTTTTACTGTTCTACTCACTGGGCGATAGAGCTCATTCCACTCCCTTAACCCCAGTCTTGCAGGATCAGTGTACAGTGTACAGGGGAAGTCCAGCAGAGTACAGGAAGAGAGAAGAGTTTTGTAATAGAATTTTGTGGACATGAAAGATTAAAGAGATGTAACAGTTGTGTATAAAGTTAGAAGTGTGCTTGACTTAGTTATTTTTGTGTTGTAAATCTTTTGTATACATGGTCTGTTTATATAACTGTTTTACAGAGTATGTGAAAAACCAGGCTTAACAGGTATGAATTAACCCATCTAGAGCAAGCTCTAGTCAGGGGTGCAGAGTACAGAGATAGTGCATGCACAGGTTAAGTCCTGGTCCAGAGAAAAGTTTTTATTTTCACAGAAAATGTATGACCATGTATGAGATTTTACAGGTACTCAGAGAGTATAGCAGGCTTGCTACGGGTTCTGGCGGCCTTAAGCCGATCTGAATCCTAGTGCCGGTGACGGTCCATTTTGGGGTCGTTACAGATTGGTATCAGAGCTCTAGGTTCATATGGTCGGACCTGGAGAGAGAGAGTCGGGCTCATAGAGGTCATAGATGGTCAAACACCATACGAAAGCATGTCCAGTAGGATAGGATGTCAGTCCTGTCTATCTGCTGTGTGAAATGCCATGATTCATGCATGTGCCATATATGCGATGTGTGGGTGAGGGCTGTATGTTGCTAATGTGCTATGTTATATGTGTTGTGTTCCAGCGAGTGAAGATGCGAAGAACTCGTCGATCCGCGAGATTGACTGGAGTCCCACCAGGAAGTGAGGGTACAGCTGCTCGTCCTCCTGCATTGCCAAGGGCAAGATCTCACAGGTCAAGCAGGGAAGGAACGTCACGAGACCCTAGAAGGTCTTCTGACGAGAGCAGAAGAGGAGTAGATAGAGGGGGAAGATCAGAGGAAGAGAGAGAGGCTATGGATGTTGGTTAGAGTAGAGATGAAAGTATGGGTATAGGAAGGTCTGAATAAGGTATGGGAGAGTCCCAAGGAGGCGCACAGGCCTCGGGGTTTAGCTATCCACCCTTTCCACAGGGCCCCGGGTATCCGATGGGAGGTACGTCGGATTTCTCCAGCTTTGCCCCATATCCACCTTATATGCCATATATGCCTTATCCTTCTTTTTACCCACCATATCACATGTATCCACCCCCACCTTGTCAGCCAAGTCCAGCTCAACCTGAACCAAGAGAAACAGTACCTCCACCAGAACCTGTAGCCCCTGTTGTTGAAGCACAGCAACCTAGTTCTTCAGGGGGACATAAGGTGAAGATGACCGAGTACTTAAAGTTGGATGCTCCTAAATTCAATACAGGAGATGATCCCTTTGAGTACCTTAGTGCAGTCAGAATGATAACTAGTGAGTTGGGAGCTGATGAGAGCAGGGCCATTGAGATGGCAGGGTTCACATTAAAGTGCAAGAAAGCCAGAGAATGGTTCAAGAACTATGTGGACCCCAGAATAGACAGCATGACATGGGAAGAGTTCGCCAATGAGTTCGTAGGGTGGGCTTTTCCTGACAGTTCTAGGGAGATGAAGGTTGTCGAGTTCGAACAGCTGAGACAGACAGAGGAGATGAGCGTTGATGAGTATACAGATAAATTCCTGGATTTGCTTCAGTATGTGGGTCAAGCCTATGATACTGATCAAAAGAAGGCAAGGAGATATACTATGCGATTGCATACCCGGCTAGATTCAGACATCGGAATTCCTACCGTCCGGTGGAATTTGAAGATGTCAGAGGTCTCTGGAAGGGTACGAGAAAGTTTTCTCAAATGTTTTCAAGTGTTTTAAAGGTTTAGGGTAGAAAACGAGTTGAGTTTTGTGGAGAATTGGCCAAAGGAGTTTCTGTCATGTTCGGCCCCCGAAGGTTAAGTTCGGCCGCCGAAAGTGCCCAATGTTCGGCCCCCGAAGGTTATGTTCGGCCCCCGAAAGTTGCATGGTTTTGCATGCAGTTTCGGCAGCCGAAGCTGAGGTGGTCGGTTAGTTGTGCATGCTCCTCAGTCCGTGGTTTGGCCAGGTGTTCACCTCCAGATCATGACCAGAGGTTAGGCCACGTCTCCCTTGACTCATCTGCAAGCTTTTAAGCAGCTCATGCAGAGGGTTGCTCGTTTGCAAGAGAAAAGAGAGGTTTTGGTGGTTTGAAGCTTGTGAAGGGGATTTGGTGAGTTCAAGTTGTTCCTCTTCTAGTTTCAGGAGGTAAGAGAGGTATTGATACTTGTTTTATGGTTTTAACAGCTTTTAAAGCGGTTACGGGTAGAGTTGTATGTTTAGGGTTTAGAGTTTAGTTTTGATGTGTTAATGGTGAAAGCATGATTATGTGTTGTGTTAGTTGTTTTGTTGGGGTTAATAGGTAGTTTGGGACCCCTTTGTGCATATACCAGAGTATATGTGAGTGAAGACGCTGAGTTATGCATGTTAGAGTGTGTTGGAGACGTTGTGCATGAGAGGAAGCAAGGTTCTGCCTTCTGGAGAACCCAGCTTCGGCCGCCGAAGTAAAGATTCGGCCGCCGAACCCCTTGTGGAGGTAGTTTCGGCTGCCTAAGGTTGCCTCCGAAAGAATGGACTTTCGGATCTGTCATGCACATTCGGCCGCCGAAGGTGCCGCCGAACATGCATGAGTTTCGGCTCTGGAGAGGACATTCGGCCGCTGAACCTGCTGCCGAATGTGTTCTGTCCAGCCTTCTTTTGCATGCGTTATGTGATTATTTTCAGAGGTTTAGAGGGGATTATGGGGATTTGTTTAAGAGTTATTCAAAGTATGTGTGACACCTCATTCGAGTCCATTTGTGTAGGATTGGACCCGAGAGTTCGAGGAGGTCATCAGAGTTAGAGATATCAGAGTCAGTACAGTATCTGCCAGAAGAGTAGAGGTGAGTGGAACTAAACTGAATATTTTATTTTGAGAAATAACACGATTCTAGCATGATCCATGCATCATAAACTGCCATGTTATGTATTAGGTTGTATTGCATTAGAATTCACGAAGATGATGCATTGCATAAGATGTTTATGTGGATGAATGTTGGATGATCCTTAGCCCTTGACAGAGAGCAGATACAGATTTATGGCATGAGATAGCCATACCAGGTCGCTCCTGGTACTATGAGTGAGACAGCTGGGCTGTCAAAATCAGAGTTAAGTGTAGACCAGGTGAGACCTCGTCTCCTTGGCACAGTTAGTCATGTTGTGATATCAGAGAGATAAGTGTAGACCAGGTGATGACATAGTCTCCTTGGCACAGTTGGCATTAGTATAACGTGTAGTTGAGGGTTATTGGTGACAAGTTCATCCTTTGATGATATGTTTGTGATGTGATGCATTTCATGAGCGCATGTAATGAATGAACTGTTTTTATTGTTCCTCCTCACTGGGCTCTAGAGCTCATCCCACTCCCTTAACCCCAATTTTGCAGGTTCTGAGATAGCTATGGGAAGTCAAAGTCAGCAAGAGTACAGAGGAAAGTTATGCATGAATGTATGTTTGTAATAGCATAGTGGACATGATGTAATTAAAAGATTAGTTGTAATGTCATGTATAGATATGTACTGTCATATACTGGATAGACTTATGCTTTCCCTAGTGTCATTGCGACAGTGTGATGTATGATTAATCCCTTGTACATGAATCCTGTTTTACGTTTCTTGATGAGAAATGTGTGAGGTAGGCTTAATGCATGGCTTGGATGAGATACCAGTGGGATGTGTTACAGATTAAAAAGGGTTTCAATCCCTTGAGCCACAGCAGATGGTAGTCCCTGGTATAGGCCCTGAGGGCCATTTCAGATTGACATATCTGAGTAGCAGTAATTAAGCCTACAGAGTTGTCCAGGATCGTTGAGTCGTTCTGTATCATGTATGGGATTTATCAGGTACACAGCAAGTATAGTTGGCTAACTACGGGTCCCGGCGGCCTTAAGCCGATCTGGATCCTAGTGCCAGTGACGGTTCGGACCGTTACTGTGGGGTACCGGTTTTCGGGTCGTTACAGATTGGTATCAGAGCATAGGGCCTCAAGAGTACGGTGTGTTGAGAGATCCCACATCGGAAAGAGGTGTTGTCTTGTATAGGAAGGAAAGCACAATAAGTTAAAATCATGTCCACTAGGATAGGATATGGAGTCCTGTCTTGCATGCTGATGTGAAATGCCATGATGAGTTGCATGTGCATTATTGATATGTTTGATATGTGCTGAGAATTCATGTGTTTTCACATGGATCATTTGATGATATTTTTGTGTGATGTTGTGCTTTTCAGAGGCAGGATGAGAGGAACTCGTCGATCTATGAGATTGAATGGAGCTCCGCCGGAGGATGAGGACATGGATGCTCATCTCCCCGTTCTGCAAAGGGCAACATCAGATAGTATAAGCAGAGAAGGTACATCAAGGGACCCTAGAAGGTCTGTTGATGAGAGTCGAAGGGGAGTTGTCCAGAGTGGTATGTCAGGGTTTATGAGAGAAATAGAGGAAAATGAGCATAGTAGAGAGGGTAGCTTTGGCATGAGCAGGTCAGGAGGAGATTTGGGTGAGTCCCAAGGAGGCACTCAGGCCTCGAGATTTGTTCCACCTCAGTATCCACCCTATCAGTGGGGGGCAGAGTACCCGATGAGAGGTACATCAGAGTTTCCTAAGTATAACCCATATCCCACCTTTATGCCCTATCCTTCCTTTTACCCGCCAAATCCACCGTCATATCCACAGTATACCATGTTTCCACCCTTCTTTTGTTACCCAGGGTCAGTAAACCCTAACCTAGGGCATGTTGCATCTCCTCCACCACCAGGAGAACCAGTAGCCCCAATTGTTCAAACACCTAAGCCTAGTGCACCTGGAGGAAGTGAGGGAAAGATGACAGAGTATTTGAGGTTGGATGTTCCCAACTTTGAGACAGGTGATGACCCTTTGGAGTATCTTAGAATGGTCAAGATGATAACTGACGAGTTGGGAGCCAGTGAGAGTAGAGCCATTCAGATGGCAGGGGTCACAGTGAAATGTGAGAAGACAAGGGCATGGTTCACCCAGTATGTGAACCCGAGGGTAGAAAGCTTATCCTGGGAACAGTTTGCTATAGAGTTTGCAGGATGGGTTTGTTCAGATAGCTCAAGGGAGCATAAAGAGAGTGACTGTGAGCAGCCAGGGCAGACAGAAAACATGAGTATAGAAAATGACCCAGAGAATAGTGATCGTTTCCCTTTGGGTAAGGCTGCTGCAACGAAGAAAAAGAAAGTGAGAGGCCTGAAAGGGTCAAAGAAAAGAGAGTTCTGGAATAGGGTACAGTTTGGCATAGGTTGTCGCGAGGGTTCGAGTTCTGGTTGGGGTAGTTCTAGCTGTATGAGGTGCGGTAGGAGGCACAAAGGAGTCTGTCGGGCTGGGACAACAGCATGTTTCAGGTGCGGACAGGAGGGGCACATGGCACGAGAGTGTCCCACTATCAGCGTGTCAGCACAGTGCCCACAGACATCCTCAGACCATATCATTCCACCAGAAGCTCCAACCAGAGATAGAGAAAGAGAGGTAGTCCCTTCTTCAGGAGGTTCCTTAAGTGGAAGTCCGTTAGTTTCGGCTCGGATTTTCACCCAGGATCAGCCAGAGACAGACACACCGAACACAGTGGTGCCAGGTAAGCTCATTTTTGCGTGTTCTGATGTGTATGGTTTTCTGGATCTTACTAGAAGAGCAGTTGATGTGAGAATAGGAAAGTGTAATAGAGGTAGAGAGTCAGAGATAAAGGACGAGTGAGTCGCTAAAGGTTAGTGCGCCGGGAAAAAGCTCGAGAGCTATAGCCGTGGATTTGAAATCCAGGTAGAGAGAGAGTGATCTCTCATCTCTGCGTGTAGACCTCAAGGAAAGAAATAAGGCAGAGAATAGCGTAAGAAAGTGAAAAGTAAGAAAAAGAATAAGAGAAGAGTATGACATAGAAGAGAGCAGAAAAAGAACAGAATAGAATAAATGTAAAGTAAGAAAGGTTAGAAAGAGATTTCAGTTTAGTATGGGATTAGATGGCGATTGAGCTCTAGTTCAGATAGTTCTGGATCCGTGAGGCGTGGAGTTTACACAAAAGTAGTCTGATGGTATGGGACTACGGCATGTATAGATGCGAGCAGAAAGGACTCATATTATGTGAGTGTCCTATTGCGGCCCTGATTGGCACAGTCCCAGCAGATGACTTCTAGTAGTGTCACTCAGCCTATAGCTCTAGCCATATTTCAGGACAGTGGGTGAGGCAGGAGAAGAGAGTTCTCCTTTTCTTTGGTCGGTTCCCGAGGGAAGATTCAGTAGCTTTAGCTTGGATCTTCATCCTGACTCAATAGGCAGCGAACACATCGAACACGGTGACGTCAGATACGTTCACTTGAGGGTGTTCAGATGTGTAAGATATAGTGGACCCTGATGTTTCTTTCCTTGTTGTTTTGAGAGCCATAGATAGAGGAGGGTTTGATAACTTCTGGGCTTAGAGAGTTTTCTTTGGGTGGTAGACCCGAGTGTGATCCATCTGTGGCAGAGTCAGTCTGTCGGTTCAGTTCAGAGTTTGTTGCGTATGGTGAGAGTAGTGGATGCAATCCAGCTGACCTTATGGTTCTAGAGTTGACTAGTGATGTCAATCTAGGGCGGATTGGCTAGCTACTCGAGGTACTACCTAAGTCTGCAAAGACAAGGTAGGAGAGTTCAGAGTTTAGAGACTCGGATGGGTCAGAGTTAGTCCTTTGAGGGGACAGTATAGCATACCTAGAAGTTTGCTAGCAGCCCTACAGGCTCGTGAACGCTTTAGGAAAGGTAGTCAGGGGTTTTCTTGCTCTTGGGTGAGAACATAGGAGCCAGGTCAGGGAACCAGTCTCAGTACCCATAATCAGAAAGAGAGAAAGAGAGTTATATGTGTTATCCCAGATAAGCTAGCAGGATTACCAATAGAGTCTGGACGTTAAGTGAGGATGGAGACTAGACTCATCTTCACCTCGTCCTACGAAAAGGTGAAAAAGTTGTAAGAACGAGAAAAGCAGTTGCATAAGTGAGAAGATAGTAGAGCAGTGTGAATTTGGTAGCGAAGGATTCTATCCGACTTAGTACTACACACCCTGGAATGTACCAGTGTCGGTGTGAGAACGGAAGGAGGAAACCTAGAGACTTTGTCACAACTGTGAACAGTTGCACAATGTCACTACCAAGGATGGATATTCCCACATAGGCGTACTGATCAGTGGAGACAGCTAGTTGGAGCTGATTATCCTCCACGATAAAGCTAAGATGGGAACTAGATGGTAGCATTAGAGAGAGAGTGAAAGAAAAAGCCAGGATAGTACAGAAGAAGAAAGGCGGGCAAGGATCAGAGTGCGCAGCCAAAGCGTCGAATAGGTCAGAGAAACAGAGAAGCATGCCCATTATTTACTAAGCGGTGTAGATTTTAAGAGAACACGGCATAGAGGCCAAGTTCTGTAATCTGAGTTCGGTTTCGAGGTATGTTTGTGTAACTCGTGATGTGTCACCATCCGCGTTCTAAAGTAAGTGGAGAGAGAGAAAGCTATAACCAAGTCATCTAGCATTTCCTTAGAGTTATTGCTCCTCTGACCGGGTTGAGTAAAGAGATCGTAAAACCAGAGTAGTGTGAATAAAGCGAAGAAGAGCCAAAGAGAAAGAAAAAGTTAGCAAGCAGTGTAACGTGCGAACACGGATTAAGCAGTTAAGAATCAGGAAGTGAGAGAACCCGGGAGTTTTACTCCAGTAGTATCTGTATCTCTTCCCAGAGGAAGGTGTTAGGCTTTTCGTCATTGCTTCTGTGCATATGTGTTTGTTGTGTGCACATTCGAGGACGAATGTTCTTAAAGGGGGGAAGAATGTAATACCCGGCTAGATTCAGACATCGGAATTCCTACCGTCCGGTGGAATTTGAAGATGTCAGAGGTCTCTGGAAGGGTACGAGAAAGTTTTCTCAAATGTTTTCAAGTGTTTTAAAGGTTTAGGGTAGAAAACGAGTTGAGTTTTGTGGAGAATTGGCCAAAGGAGTTTCTGTCATGTTCGGCCCCCGAAGGTTAAGTTCGGCCGCCGAAAGTGCCCAATGTTCGGCCCCCGAAGGTTATGTTCGGCCCCCGAAAGTTGCATGGTTTTGCATGCAGTTTCGGCAGCCGAAGCTGAGGTGGTCGGTTAGTTGTGCATGCTCCTCAGTCCGTGGTTTGGCCAGGTGTTCACCTCCAGATCATGACCAGAGGTTAGGCCACGTCTCCCTTGACTCATCTGCAAGCTTTTAAGCAGCTCATGCAGAGGGTTGCTCGTTTGCAAGAGAAAAGAGAGGTTTTGGTGGTTTGAAGCTTGTGAAGGGGATTTGGTGAGTTCAAGTTGTTCCTCTTCTAGTTTCAGGAGGTAAGAGAGGTCTTGATACTTGTTTTATGGTTTTAACAGCTTTTAAAGCGGTTACGGGTAGAGTTGTATGTTTAGGGTTTAGAGTTTAGTTTTGATGTGTTAATGGTGAAAGCATGATTATGTGTTGTGTTAGTTGTTTTGTTGGGGTTAATAGGTAGTTTGGGACCCCTTTGTGCATATACCAGAGTATATGTGAGTGAAGACGCTGAGTTATGCATGTTAGAGTGTGTTGGAGACGTTGTGCATGAGAGGAAGCAAGGTTCTGCCTTCTGGAGAACCCAGCTTCGGCCGCCGAAGTAAAGATTCGACCGCCGAACCCCTTGTGGAGGTAGTTTCGGCTGCCTAAGGTTGCCTCCGAAAGAATGGACTTTCGGATCTGTCATGCACATTCGGCCGCCGAAGGTGCCGCCGAACATGCATGAGTTTCGGCTCTGGAGAGGACATTCGGCCGCTGAACCTGCTGCCGAATGTGTTCTGTCCAGCCTTCTTTTGCATGCGTTATGTGATTATTTTCAGAGGTTTAGAGGGGATTATGGGGATTTGTTTAAGAGTTATTCAAAGTATGTGTGACACCTCATTCGAGTCCATTTGTGTAGGATTGGACCCGAGAGTTCGAGGAGGTCATCAGAGTTAGAGATATCAGAGTCAGTACAGTATCTGCCAGAAGAGTAGAGGTGAGTGGAACTAAACTGAATATTTTATTTTGAGAAATAACACGATTCTAGCATGATCCATGCATCATAAACTGCCATGTTATGTATTAGGTTGTATTGCATTAGAATTCACGAAGATGATGCATTGCATAAGATGTTTATGTGGATGAATGTTGGATGATCCTTAGCCCTTGACAGAGAGCAGATACAGATTTATGGCATGAGATAGCCATACCAGGTCGCTCCTGGTACTATGAGTGAGACAGCTGGGCTGTCAAAATCAGAGTTAAGTGTAGACCAGGTGAGACCTCGTCTCCTTGGCACAGTTAGTCATGTTGTGATATCAGAGAGATAAGTGTAGACCAGGTGATGACATAGTCTCCTTGGCACAGTTGGCATTAGTATAACGTGTAGTTGAGGGTTATTGGTGACAAGTTCATCCTTTGATGATATGTTTGTGATGTGATGCATTTCATGAGCGCATGTAATGAATGAACTGTTTTTATTGTTCCTCCTCACTGGGCTCTAGAGCTCATCCCACTCCCTTAACCCCAATTTTGCAGGTTCTGAGATAGCTATGGGAAGTCAAAGTCAGCAAGAGTACAGAGGAAAGTTATGCATGAATGTATGTTTGTAATAGCATAGTGGACATGATGTAATTAAAAGATTAGTTGTAATGTCATGTATAGATATGTACTGTCATATACTGGATAGACTTATGCTTTCCCTAGTGTCATTGCGACAGTGTGATGTATGATTAATCCCTTGTACATGAATCCTGTTTTACGTTTCTTGATGAGAAATGTGTGAGGTAGGCTTAATGCATGGCTTGGATGAGATACCAGTGGGATGTGTTACAGATTAAAAAGGGTTTCAATCCCTTGAGCCACAGCAGATGGTAGTCCCTGGTATAGGCCCTGAGGGCCATTTCAGATTGACATATCTGAGTAGCAGTAATTAAGCCTACAGAGTTGTCCAGGATCGTTGAGTCGTTCTGTATCATGTATGGGATTTATCAGGTACACAGCAAGTATAGTTGGCTAACTACGGGTCCCGGCGGCCTTAAGCCGATCTGGATCCTAGTGCCAGTGACGGTTCGGACCGTTACTGTGGGGTACCGGTTTTCGGGTCGTTACAGATAGTTGAAAGAACAGTTGCAGGAATTGGTAGATAAGGGTTTCATCCGCCCTAGTACCTCACCTTGGGGTGCTCCAGTACTGTTTGTCAAAAAGAAGGATGGATCCCTCAGACTTTGTATCGACTACAGACAGTTGAACAAGCACTACCAAGAATAAGTATCCTCTACCCAGGATCGATGATCTCTTCGACCAGCTGTCAAGAGCAGGATGTTTCTCTAAGATATATCTGAGATTCGGATACCATCAGTTGAAAATCAGGGAAGAGGATATATCCAAGACAGCTTTCAGGACCAGATATGGGCATTATGAGTTCCTAGTAATGCCATTCGGGTTAACGAACGCCCCTGCAGCATTCATGGATCTCATGAACAGAGTTTTCAGAGAGTACCTGGATCACTTTGTGATTGTCTTTATAGATGATATCTTAGTGTACTCCAGGGATGCAGAGGAGCATGCCCAACATCTGAGGATAGTTCTGCAGACACTAAGAGAGCATGGTTTGTATGCCAAGTTCTCTAAGTGTGAGTTTTGGTTGCGGAGCATTTCCTTCTTGGGACACGTGGTATCAGCAGACGGGATTGAGGTAGACCCCAAGAAGATAGAGGCTGTAGCTAACTGGCCCAGACCCACTACAGTGACTGAGATTAAAAGCTTTTTGGGACTGGCAGGTTACTACAGGAGGTTCGTTCAGGACTTCTCGAAGATAGCTGCTCCTATGACCAAACTGACTCAGAAGAACCAGAAGTTTGTCTGGTCAGACCAGTGTGAAGAGAGCTTTGAGGAGCTCAAGAGGAGACTGACATCAGCACCGGTGTTGGCTTTGCCTGTTAGTAACGAGGATTTCACAGTGTTCTGTAATGCGTCTCGAGTGGGATTGGATTGTGTTTTGATGCAGCAGGATAGGGTGATTGCTTATGCTTCTAGACAGTTGAAGAAGCACGAGTTGAATTACTCCACCCATGATCTAGAGATGGCAGCAGTTATCTTTGCACTCAAGATGTGGCGGCATTACCTCTATGGGGTTAAATGCAAGATCTTCACCGATCATAAGAGTTTACAGTACATCCTGAGTCAGAGAGAACTGAATTTGAGGCAGAGAAGATGGGTAGAATTGCTCAGTGATTATGATTGTAAGATCCAGTATCACCCGGGTAAGGCGAATGTGGTGGCAGACGCCCTAAGCCGGAAGTCACTAGGCAGTTTATCCCATATAGTAGTAGAGCGGAGACCAGTAGTGATGGAGCTTTATAAGCTCATAGAGGAAGGGTTACAGCTAGAGTTGTCTGGTACGGGTGCGTTGATAGCACAGATGAGAGTGACACCAGTGTTTCTGGAGCAGATAGCGCAGAAACAGCATGAGGACCCTGAATTGATGAAAATTGCCAGGACTGTTCAGTCAGGCAAAGGTGCAGAGTACAGATTTGACAGCAAAGGGAGCCTTCGCTATGGGAGTCGACTTTGTGTACCAGATAGTAGTAGTCTGAAGGAAGACATTATGAGGGAAGCTCATAATGCGAGGTATAGTGTTCACTCAGGAGCCACCAAGATGTATCAGGATCTGAAGAGGGTCTATTGGTGGCCAGCCATGAAGAAAGAAGTGGCGCAGTTCGTGACAGCCTGTGAGGTTTGTCAAAGGGTGAAATTAGAACATCAGAAGCCGGCTGGAATGCTTAACCCACTGCCGATTCCAGAATGGAAATGGGAGAACATAGCTATGGATTTCATAGTGGGCTTACCGGCAGCATCCAACAGGATAGACTCTATATGGGTGATTGTGGACAGACTCACGAAATCTGCTCATTTCATTCCAGTTAGGAGTAACTATTCTGTGGATAAGTTGGCACAGGTATATCTGGATGAGATAGTGAGATTACATGGAGTTCCAGTATCTATAGTCTCAGACAGAGGACCTCAGTTCACCTCCAGGTTTTGGCGAAGTCTGCAGAGTGCGATGAGCACAAGGTTGGATTTTAGCACTGCTTTCCATCCGCAGACTGATGGATAGTCAGAGAGGACCATCCAGACCATTGAGGATATGCTCAGAATGTGTGTGTTAGACTTTGGCGGTTCTTGGAGGCAGCATCTACCTCTGGTGGAGTTTGCCTACAATAACAGTCATCATGCTAGCATCGGGATGGCTCCTTATGAAGCGTTGTATGGGAGGAAGTGCAGATCACCTGTTTGCTGGGAAGAAGTAGGAGAGAAAGCTCTTGCAGGGCCAGAGTTAGTAGAGATTACCAGTAGAACAGTGCCTATGATTAGAGAGAGGATCAGAACAGCTCAGAGTAGACAGAAAAGCTATGCGGACGTTCGCAGAAAGCTGTTAGAGTTCCAGGAGGGTGATTGGGTATTGCTAAAAGTGTCTCCAATGAAAGGAGTGGTTCGTTTTGGAAAGAAGGGTAAGCTAGCTCCACAATACATTGGACCCTTTGAGGTTTTGCAGAGGATCGGAAATGTGTCGTATAAGCTGGATTTACCTACTTCTATGGAGAGAATTCACCCGGTATTTCATGTTTCTATGCTACGGCAGTTTGTGTCAGATCCGAATCAGGTTCTGAGTGAGCCTGATGTGGAGATTCTTCAAGATCTCACCTATGTAGAGCAGCCAGTACGGATTCTAGACACGCAGATCAGACAGCTAAGGAACAAGGAAATTCCGATGGTGAAAGTTCTGTGGAACCACCACAATCTAGAAGAGTGCACCTGGGAGACGCGGGAGTCGATGCTCCAGCAGTATCCATATCTGTTTTGAGGTGAGTTTCCTCCTTTTTATGTGTTTATTTGTTGTTTTAGGAATATTCAGGGACGAATGTTCTTAAGGGGGGGAGAATTTAATACCCGGCTAGAGTCCGGCATCGGAATTCCTGTCGTCCGGTGGAATCCTGGATGTCAAAATTCTCTAGAAGGGTAAGATTTATGTTTTTCTACAGTAATGTGGTATGTTTTACTGTTTTTAAGCTAAAATGAAAAGAGTGTTCGTAAGAAAAGAATCAGGGCAGAAAAGCCAGGTTCGGCCGCCGAAGGTGACATTCGGCCGCCGAACATGCATGGCTTTCGGTTTCACGTGTGGCCGCCGAAGGTGGTCTGGCCAGCCACCTATAAAAGGCCCTCAGTCGGTTGAAAGGATAAGAATGAGTTTATCTTTTCACTTTCTGAGGTGAGACTCTGTCTTCCTTAAGGTTTCTTCATGTATTCAGTAAAGCTTGCAAAGATTTGATTGATTTTTATGTTATTTTGAAGGTTTTGAGCTAAAAACACAAAGTTGTGAATGTTGGAGAGTTTGAAGGAGAGTTGCTCCAAAACTCCACATTAGGATCGTTCATCTTCTTGGTTTCAAGAGGTAAGTGAAGATCCTAAGCTTGTTTTCATAATTTATGGAAGATTTTTGAGGTTTTGGGGGAGAGTTGCATGATTAGGGTAAAAGAGAGGTGTTTTTGATATTTTTGTGAGAAAAGCTTGTATATGTGTTATATGTTTTGTGTTGTTGGGGTTTTAAAGTAGTTTCTGACCCCTTTGAGCATATACTTGGGTGTATGCATGTTGAGGAGTTGAGGTGTTTGCGTTGGAGGAAGATTGGTGCATTTTGGCGTGAGGCAGAGCAAGGTTCTGCCTTGCTGATGAACCCAGCTTTGGCCACCGAAGAATGGTTCGGCCGCCGAATGTGCCGAGGAGGTGGCTTCGGTTGTCTAAGCTTGCTCCCGAGCCTTTAGACTTTCGGCTCTAGAGGGGAGTTTCGGCCGTCGAAGATGCCCCCGAAGGTTAGAGACTTTCGTCTCTGGAGTGCCTTTCAGCCCCCGAAACTTGCCCCCGAAAGGGTTCGGCTGCCGAAAGTTGAGATTCGGCCGCCGAAGGTGCATGAGTTTCGGCTCTGGAGAGGACTTTCGGCCGCCGAACCTGCCTCCGAAAGTGTCCTGTCCAGCCTTCCTTTGCATGCTTTGCATGGATATTTGAGTGAGTTTACAGGGATTCTTGGGGAGTTTAATAGAGTTGTTCATAAGCTAGTTTAGTCCCTCATTTGAGTCCATCTGTGTAGGCACAGACCAGAGGAACCAGAGAGAGCAGCAGTGAGTACTGCTCCAGCATTTACAGAGCCTGCAGAGTCAGTCCAGATAGCCAGAGGTGAGTGGAACTAAACTTAATTCTTTTAATTGAGAAATGAAATGCTTTTAGCATAATTCATGCATCATGAGTATGCAGTAGGTTGTTTGCATTAGAATCCACGAATATGTTGCATTGCATAGTTATTTGTTGATGTGGGTGAATGCTGAATGATCCAATAGTCTCTGAGAGAAGTCCAGGAGCCTTTGACTACGCCCTGGCAATGGTAAGTACACAGGTGTTATATACACGTATACATATATGACAGGAAGACCAGGTGCTCGATTCTACGCCCTGGCACAGTAGAGCTACCGGGACTATGTGGTGACAAGTTTACCCTTGATGTGGATTGTCTGTGATATGATGCATTCCATAAGATCATGTGTTAATGACTTGTTTTACTGTTCTACTCACTGGGTGATAGAGCTCATCCCACTCCCTTAACCCCAGTCTTGCAGGATCAGTGTACAGTGTACAGGGGAAGTCCAGCAGAGTACAGGAAGAGAGAAGAGTTTTGTAATAGAATTTTGTGGACATGTAAGATTAAAGAGATGTAACAGTTGTGTATAAAGTTAGAAGTGTGCTTGACTTAGTTATTTTTGTGTTGTCAATCTTTTGTATACATGGTCTGTTTATATAACTGTTTTACAGAGTATGTGAAAAACCAGGCTTAACAGGTATAAATTAACCCATCTAGAGCAAGCTCTAGTCAGGGGTACAGAGTACAGAGATAGTGCATGCACAGGTTAAGTCTTGGTCCAGAGAAAAGTTTTTATTTTCACAGAATATGTATGACCATGTATGAGATTTTACAGGTACTCAGAGAGTATAACAGGCTTGCTACGGGTTCTGGCGGCCTTAAGCCGATCTGAATCCTAGTGCCGGTGACGGTCCATTTTGGGGTCGTTACACTTTTTGTACCCCTGAGTATTTTCCGGGCCCTTTGCTGTTTAGATCTCTCTCTAGGCTAGCTAGTTCAGCACCAGCGGTCAATTCGCGAGGTTGATGTAGTACCGAGCTCACTTTTTAAGGTCAGCATGGGGCTGTGGCGCTCTTGGCTATTGTGCCCCGAGCTCCTTCGGGAGGTCGGAATCTGGTTTTTCATTGGTAGCTTAGGTCTCGTCTTTTGCGTGAGATCGGAGTTGTGTTTTTGTGAGTTGTTCCTGCACATGGTATTGGGAATTTTTACGTCTGGAGGCCCTTAAGACCTTCACCAACCATTTTTGTTTTGTTTTCCCGGGAGTTCTAGGGGATCCCGGTCTTCTTTGGTTTTCCGGGAGTTCTAGGGGATCCCGGTCTTCATGCTTCGGGAGGTCTTTTAAGATCCTCACCGGCCATTTTTGTTTTGTTTTCCCGGGAGTTCTAGGGGATCCCGGTCTTCTTTGTTTTCCCGGGAGTTCTAGGGGATCCCGGTCTTCTTTGTTTTCCCGGGAGTTCTAGGGGATCCCGGTCTTCTTTGTTTTCCCGATAGTTCTAAGGGATCCCGGTCTTCATGTCCTGGGAGGTTTTTTAAGATCCTCACCAGCCGTTTTTGTTTTGTTTTTCCGGGAGTTCTAGGAGATCCCGGTCTTCTTTGTTTTGTTTTTTCGGGAGTTCTAGGGGATCCCGGTCTTCTTTGTTTTGTTTTTCCAGGAGTTCTAGGAGATCCCGGTCTTCTTTCTTTTCCCGGAAGTTCTAAGGGATCCCGGTCTTCATGCTCCGGGAGGTCTTTTAAGATCCTCACCGGTCGTTTTTGTTTTGTTTTCCCGGGAGTTCTAGGGGATCCCGGTCTTCTTTGTTTTGTTTTCCCGGGAGTTCTAGGGGATCCCGGTCTTCTTTGTTTTGTTTTCCCGGGAGTTCTAGGGGATCCCGGTCTTCTTTGTTTTGTTTTCCCAGGAGTTCTAGGGGATCCCGGTCTTCATGCTCCGGGAGGTCTTTTAAGATCCTCACCGGCCATTTTTGTTTTGT
Source organism: Manihot esculenta (assembly GCF_001659605.2). NCBI lineage: Eukaryota > Viridiplantae > Streptophyta > Magnoliopsida > Malpighiales > Euphorbiaceae > Manihot > Manihot esculenta. The sequence goes on along the minus strand of NC_035177.2, from coordinate 33,962,611 downwards.
TTTTCCGGGAGTTCTAGGGGATCCCGGTCTTCTTTGTTTTGTTTTTCCGGGAGTTCTAGGGTATCCCGGTCTTCTACCTCTGAGGTCTCTGTGTCTCAGGGTCTTCATATTCTGTTCTTTCTTTTTTAAAAGAGAAGTGACATTCATAATAGAGATAACATCATTGTGTAAAGAATGGTGTTATTTTATTCATTTGTGCTTTTCAGAGTATAATATTTTTCTTTACAAATATTTCAAAGGAAATACCTCTTCAAGTGCTGGATATTCCAAGCATGGGGCTCAGGGTTTCCCTGCATATCTTCAATTCGGTATACTCCTAGCCTGACCACTTTTATTATCCTGAATGGGCCCTCCCAGGTCGGTGCCAACTTGCCCATTGCTGCTCTTTTTTCCGTAGCCTTCAGGTTTCTCAGGACCAAATCTCCCACCTTCAAGCTTCTTTCCCTGACCCTTTGATTGTAATAACGGGCTGCCCTTTGTTGATAGGCGGCAGTTCGAACTTGAGCTTCTTCCCTGATTTCCTCCAGGGCATCCAGGTTGCTTCTTAATTTATCTCCGTTGGAGCTTTCGTTGCTGAACTGGATTCGATGTGTGGGGACCTGTAACTCGATTGGGACTACGGCCTCTGTGCCGTAAGCAAGCACAAAGGGCGTTTCTTTAGTGGACGCTCTAGGGGTGGTTCGGAGTGCCCACAGGATGCTATTGAGCTCGTCTGCCCAATTCGCCTTTGCCCCATCCAGTCGTTTTTTCAGCCCCTGGAGGATTGCTCGGTTGGTGACCTCTGTCTGGCTATTGGTTTGAGGATGGGCCACCGAAGAAAACTTATGCCATATGCCTATGTTTGCCGTAAATGCTCTGAAGGTATTGCAGTCGAACTGTCTGCCATTGTCTGAGATAAGCACTCTTGGTATGCCAAATCTGCAGATGATATGACCCCACACAAAGTCTATCATCTGCCGGGCTGTGATTGTGGGGACTGCCACCGCCTCTGGCCATTTTAAGAAGTACTCCACAGCCACTATTACGAACTTTTTCTGTCCCGTGGTTTTGGGAAAAGGTCCCAGGATATCTATTCCCCATTGTGAGAATGGCCATGGACTGGATATGCTGGACTGAGGAGTAGCCGGGACATTGATGGCGTTAGCAAACCTCTGACATACATCGCACCTTCGGACAAACTCTTCTGCTTCGCTTTTAACAGTGGGCCAGTAGTACCCTTGCCTGAATATTTTATTGGCTAATGTCCCTGGCCCTTCGTGAGCTCCGCAAATTCCCCTGTGTATTTCTTCCATCACCTTTGTAGCCTCTTCCGGGCTCACACACCGGAGCCACAGGCTGGATTTCCCTTTTCTGTATAAGGTCCCTCTTACTGCTTGGTAATTGGCAGCGGGAGCTGCTATCTTTCTGGCTTCGTTTTTATCCTCGGAGAGCTGTCCCTTCTCCAGGTATTCTAGGTATGGGGTCATCCAAGTCGGGCTTTGTTCCACCTACAACACCGTGTTTATTTTACTAAAGGCAGGCGTATGGACGTGTTGTATGTACACTTCCTCGGGGAGCTATTCTAATTCTTCTTTGGACAACCGACTAAGCAGGTCTGCTTCCTCATTTTCTTCCCATGGTATTCTTTGAAATTTGATGGTAACTCCCCGATCTATGAGTTTAGCCTCTATTGCTTTTACTTTTGCCAGGTAGCTCTGCATGGTGGGATCTCTGGCCTGATATGCCCCAGTTATCTGATTGACCACCAGTTGTGAGTCGCTATTTACTTCGAGATCGGTCGCCCCTACCTTCATTGCCACCAGCATCCCGTTTATTAGGGCTTCATACTCCGCCATATTATTGGAGGCTTTAAATTCTAAGCATAGGGCGTAGCAAACCTTAAATTCTCCAGGCCCCTTAAGCATTATTCTAGCACCGCTGCCCCCGGCGCCTGAAGCCCCGTCTACATATAATTTCCAGCTGAACTTTTGGAAGAGTTCCCCAATACTGCTAGAGACGATCCTCCTTGTTCCTCACTGAATGTGCACTCTGCTATGAAGTCGGCAAGGGCCTGAGACTTTATAGCTGTTCGAGGTCAATACTCCAGGCAGTAAGGACTAATCTCAATGGACCATGCTAGCATCCGGCCCGAGGTCTCCGGTCTATGCAGAATCTTCTTCAGGGGTTGATCTATCATTACTACTCCTTGGTGGCTTTCCAGATAAACCCTGAACTTTCGGACTGCCAGTAGTAGAGCGTATGCTATCTTCTCAATATTCAAATATCTGACCTCGGCATTTTTAAGCACCTTGCTGACGTAGAAAATAGGCTTCTGCTCTCCTTCTTCCACCCTTACCAATACAGCGCTGACTACTTGTTCGGAGGCTGCCAGGTATATCAGAAGTTCCTCACCTTCTACAGGACTACTAAGCACGTGAGGCGAGCTGAGATAACTTTTGAGTTCTTTGAAGGCTTCTCGACAGTCTTCTGTCCATTCGAAGGTTGGCACTTTCCTTAACTTCTTGAAGAATGGTAAACACTTTTCTGCCGACCTCGACATGAATCGATTAAGTGCCACTACTCTCCCGGTCATTCTCTGGACGTCCCTCACACAAGTCGGTTCTGGCATATTCAATATGGCCTCTACCTTCTCCGGGTTAGGCTCGATGCTTTTCCCACTCACCATGTATCCCATGAATTTTCCTCCTCTGATGAAGAAGGCGCATTTTGCTGGATTCAGCTTCATTCTGTACTGATCTAATATTCTGAATACCTCCCTCAAATCTGTCATGTGCTGTTAGAAAGTTAGGCTCTTGACCACCATATCGTCCACATAAACCTCTACGTTTCTGCCGATTTGATCCTTGAAGATTTTGTTCATCAATCTTTGGTAAGTTGCCCCGGCGTTTTTCAATCCGAAAGGCATGGCTCTATAACAATAAGTCCCATCTTCTGTTATGAATGAGGTCTTTTCTTCTTCCGACCTGTCCATTGGGATTTGATGATAACCCAACATTGCATCCAAAGACGACTGACAGGAGCGGTTGTCGAAGCCGGTCAAAAATAACCTTCTTGGTTACCTACAAATACAACTGTAGACAGTGGTGAAGGATCGTATCCACATAGAATTGATTACCTATTTATTTATCTTAATCAAGACCAATCAAACCAATTGAAAGCACAAGTGAAAGCAAGTGATTGCAAATAGAACAAAAGTAATGTGCAAGGAAAGTAAAAAGGGGGGGTTTTGAGATGATTTGATTAACAACTAATGAAAGCAATTAAAACAGCAAGTAATTAAAATAAAAGAGGAAATCAATAAGAGAAAGGTCTAGTTGAAGATATGGATCCACTTTGGTTGTTTGGGTTGATCATTGAAACATGGTTATCTTGATTAACTCAATAGGTTGGTTATGGGGGTGGAAGATGCTTCTCACCACCATGTCTTTCCTTATGAACAAATTGATTAGGGAACGTCCTCTAACCAATTACTAATCAACAAATTGCCAAGGAACGTCCTTGGGCCATAGGCATCAAAACAATTGCCAATTGCATGAAGAACAAGAAAGATCCAAACCCTAACTACTCAAATGCATGAGATGATGTTAGATCATGCAATTTCTTGGTTTTTACACCAAGTGTTCTTAGATCAGAATATTTCCAGCAATTACGGACTAACAAATATCCTAATCAACAATCAATTAACTTTGCAATCAAGAATCAAGTGGCCAATTTGATCAAAACAACAAAGCAATCTTAGAATTAAGCACAATTGCATGAATATTGAATAAACCAAATGCAAACACTTTGTGTTCAGATCTCACAACCTTTTAAACAACCTTAGTTTCAACCAAACTTCAACTAGAATTAAGGTTTCAGCCACTCATGGCTGAACCAAAACAGAAAATTAAAGAAAAGAAGAAAGAAGAACCGAAATTGAGGGGAGAAGCCCCTTGGAGTGTGGCTGCCCTTGCTTGGCCGAATTTGGAGAGTTGAATTGTGTCTCTTCTTGTGTTCTTGCGGCCTTTAAATAGGTGTTGAGAGGCTGCCTATTTCCTTTTTAGTATCCATGAGTCTTTTGGAGACTTCCCAAAGTGCCCTTGGTGAGTTATGTGCCTTCTTTGTGTATAGGTGAAAGCAAAAACGTGGAGCATGCAAGTGGGGGCTCTTTAGTCTTTTAATTGCTGTCCAAGATCTTCAAGATACTGCCCAAGGTGTGTCCAAGAGGCTGCCCACGTTTTTGGAGTGTGCCCATTCACTAAAGAGGAAGGTGGAGCCTTTTATGGAAACTTGAATGTGCATGGCATAAAGTGGAAAACATGTGATCTTGAGATTTGGCTTCCTTAATGAGTGGGATCTTGAAATCCAATATCTGAATATGAATCTTGGAGATTTGAATTTCAAAATACTTTCCTTCTTTGGCTCTTCAATTATGGCAGCTTGAGATGTGGCTTCTAGAATAAGGAAAAGGCAACTTGGTGATTTGAAATTTGAATTTCAAATTGCTTTGGCTGAATGTTCTTTCCTTCTTTGCCACTTTCCTTATTTAGAACTTTCCATATTTAGCTTGACATGATTTCAACTTGGCAGGCTTGCTCTCTTTTGCTCCAAATAAGGCAGTTTTAGGGGTATTTTCTCCAAAGTGTCCTTTTACACCATTTTCTGCAAAATAATATTAAAAGCACTAAATTAAGCAGAAATCGTGTAAATATTTATCAATAATATTAATATAAAATGGACTAAATTATGCTCTATCAACGACATATAATCAAAACTGGCCGTAGAATCAACCATTTTATTAATATCAGGGAGGGGATAACAATCTTTAGGGCAAGCCTGATTTAGGTCAGTGAAATCTATGCACATCCTATATTTGCCATTGGCCTTTTTGACTAGTACAGGATTAGCTAACCACTGCGGGTACATGACTTCCCTAATAAAGCCTGCCTTTTCTAACTTCTGCACTTCCTCCCTGATAGCCTATTGCTTCTCCCTTCCTACCACCCTCTTCTTCTGCTTTACCGGTCTGGCTTCGGGGAAGACATTCAGCTTATGGGTCATCACCTCGGGATCAATTCCGGGCATGTCAGAAGGCTTCCAGGCGAAGCTTGACGTGTGACTGCGGATCAGGGCCATGACCTCGGTTTTCTACTCTTTGGTGAGGCCGGCGTTGAGACTGAAGACTTTATCTGTTTCTACTTCTGATAATGGAAAAATCTCCAGTTCCCCCACCGGCTCTGTCCTGGCCTCTGTTTTCTCGTCCCTGACCTCTAAGACTTCTGAATCCAGCCCTTCCTCTATTGAGCTCGGCTCCACTACCGTAGCCAGGTACACTACCCTTGCTTCCTCTTGGCTTCCCCGAGCTATTCCCACCCCTGCTTTTGTTGGGAACTTCATCGCCAGATATCTGATACTGGTGACGGCCTCAAAGTTAAACAACACAGGTCTTCCCAGGATCGCGTTGTAGCTCAGGGGGAGTTTAGCCACCAGGAACACCGCATAGTGGGTGCGAGTCCTTGGTGCCTCTCCCAAAGTAAGGGCTAGCTTTACTTTCCCTTCCACCGTCACTGGTGTTCCTCCAATCCCTTTAATCGGGGCCTGGTCCCGGACCAGTTGCTCTTCAGGAATTCCCATCTGCTGGAAGACTCGGTAAGGCAGCAGATTCACCTTGCTTCCGTCATCCACCAAGATCTTCTTTACCCGGTAGTTGTGAATGACAGCTTCAATGACAAGGGCGTCGTCGTGAGTCATCTGAACGCCCTGAGCGTCCTCCGAGGAGAAGGTGATGACCGTCGAAGAGTGTTTGACAACCTGCATGACCTCAGCACTGCTATTTTCTCCCTCTCTGCTCCTCTTTTTCCCTCTTCGGCTCATCCGACCCCCTGTGCCTCCTACGATCATATTGATGGTTCCACTGGACCCATCATTTACAAGGTTAGCTCCCGTTCTTCTCGGCGTTTGGACTGCTGGATTGGGCTGAGGTCTCTGCCCTTCCGGTTTCTTCACAAAGTTCTTCAGGTGTCCTCTTTTTATCAGCCTCTTGATTTCTGCGATCAACTGGAAACAGTTATTGGTGTCGTGGCCATGAGTACGATGGAACTGACAGTATTTGTCAGGATTTCGCTGGTCAGCTTCCGTTTTCAGGGGTTTGGCCCATTGTAAGAATTCCTTGTCTTGGACATCTATGAGCACTTCGGCTCTAGAGGCATTAAGTGGGGTTGGCTTCTCCGGAACCCACGAAGGGAGTAGCTTCTATTCTGGGACCCGGGGAGAAAAAGGTCTTTGGTCCCTTCGCTCCCAGGGTTGTCTGTAGGGCTCAGGCCTTTTGCCATGCTTCTTCTCGTGTTTCTCCGGCCTCCTTTCTTCCGGGGCTTTCTCCTTACCTGCCACTCCCTTGGCGAATTGGCTTGTCACCAAGGCGTCATCCTGCCTTATATACTTCTCAGCCCTCTTCATCAGCTCGGCCAGTGAGGTCGGAGGCTTCCTGCTTAATGAACCAAAGAACTCGGCAGAGGTCGTTCCCTTTTGCATGGCCTCCACCGCCCTTCCTTCATCGAGCTCGGGAATCTGCAGGGCCTCCGTATTGAAACGAGCGACATACTCCCTAAGCGACTCATCCTTTCTCTGCCTTACTGTTTCTAGATAGCTCGTCTTCCTATCTGCTGGCACCCTGGCAATGAACCGGCTGATGAAGCGGGTGGCCAGATCTCCAAAACTTCCAATGCTTTCGGTCTCAAGGCTGTTGAACCACGCCCGCACTGGCCCCGAGAGCGTCGTTGGGAATACCTTGCACATCAAGGCATCCGATAAAGTTTGCAGCTCCATAAAGGTCTTGTGGTTCATGACATGCTCCCTCGGGTTACCAGCTCCGTCATAAGCCGCCATTGATGGCATCATAAACTTCTTAGGGACAGTCTCCTGCTACACCCACTTCGAGAAAGGTGAAGAAGTGGGCTGTAATACCCGGCTTGTTCAGGCGTCGGAATTCTCACCGTCCGGTGGAATTTCGGATGTCGGAGTGGCCAGTAAGGTTTTCAAAAGGCTTTTTACATGTTTTAAGTGTTTTGATGGTTTTGACGTACGAAGGTTTTGAGTTTCTGAAGAAAAAGGCTAAGGAGACAAAATGCAGTTTTGGCCGCCGAAAGTGCTTGAGGTTCAGCTTCCGAAAGAAAAGTTTGGCCGCCGAACGTTGCATGGTTTCGCCTGCATGTTTGGCCGCCGAACGTAGTTGACCAAGCCCTCTATAAAAGCCCCTTAGGTCGGTTCAAGAGGAGAGTTCTCTCCCTCTTCCCACCCAAGGTGAGCTCATGTCCTCCTTGGCATGATTTCCTAGTTTTTCCAAGATCTTTCAAAGTTGTAGTAATTGATTTTGAAGGTTTTGAGTAAAAAGAGCTAGTTGAGGAGTTTGAAGCTTTTGGAAGTGTTTTCTCCACGTTTTGAAGTTGAGGTCACACCAACTCAAGAGGTAAGGGTTGATCTCTATGTTTTATAGTGTTTTAAGCATGTTTTATGGATAGTTTTAGGAGTTTTATGGGGTGAAGGGTTTAGATTTGCATGGTTGTGCATGGGAGGGTTTTATGGACCCTTTATGCACTATATGTTTATATGTTGATGTTGTTCGAGTTTAAGAGTGTTTTCAGTATGTCTAGAGGTTTATGCCTGGTTTTATGAGGTTATATGCAAGTGAAGTGAGTTAGGAAGGGTTAAGGAAGTGTGTTTGTGCATGAACTGGGTTCTGGAAGAACTCAGGTTCGGCCGCCGAAGGTGCCGCCGAAGGTTGAGTTTCGTCTCTGGACGAGACTTTCGGATGCCGAAGGTGCACCCGAAGGGATAGTAATAGGACTTTCGGCCGCCGAAAGTAGAGGTTCGGCCGCCGAAAGGATGTGAGTTTCGTCTCTGGAGGAGACTTTCGGCCGCCGAACGTGTCGCCGAAGGTGCTCTGTTTTGCCTTCCTTTGCATGAATTTTCATGCATGTTTATGAGGCTTTAGAGGGGTTTTGGGAAGGTGTTTTAGAGTTATGCTAGAGATGTTTAACACCTCATAAGAGTCCTTTTGTGTAGGATTTGAGCAGAGAAGAGGTGTTTAGCTACAGTACAAAGTTGGCCCAAGTAGTAGAGCAGAGGCTTCAGGTGAGTGGAACTACTAACTATGCATCTTTGTAAAATGTTGTTTAAAGATTATAATGATATGAGCATGAGACACGCATCATGAATGCCATGAGATACTAGGTTGCTTGCATTAGAATTCACGAAGGTGTTGCATTGCATAATTTGTTGAGTATGTGGATGAATGTTGAGTGATCCTGTAGCCCTCAAAATGGTATGTTATGACATGACATGAAAAGAAGTAAAGAGTCAAGTATGATGAGTATGAACAGGGAGGCCTAACCGCCCCTGTTATTGAGTCAGTATAGTCAGGAGGCCTGATCGCCCTGACAAAACGTTTTTAGAAGCCAGTCAGGAGGCCTAATCGCCCTGACAAAATGTTTTCAGGAATTAGTCAGGAGGCCTAATCGCCCTGACAAAACGTTTTCAGGAGAAAAGTGAAGTGATACATGAGTCAAATATGTGGAGGGCTATAGGTGACAACTTCTTCCTTGATGTGTATTGTTGTGATGTGATACATAGCATGAGAGCATATGTTTTTATGAACTGTTTTCATGGTTTCCGCTCATTGGGCTTTAGAAGCTCATCCCTCTCCCCTATTCCCAATTTTGCAGGGCCAGTTATAGTGATGGATGATAGGAAGGAGCTATGAGAAGTTAAAGATGGTAGAGACTAAAGTAATGAAGAGTTATGTTTGAGATGTAATGGAATAGATGGTTATGTAAGGTTAATGTAAGTGAGGATATGTTATGTTTGTATGCATGTATAGTATAGTTGTGGACATGAGAATGTATGGACATGAGATGTATGAATGTAAAGAGATAAAGTAAAGCTATGAAGAGTATATGAAATATGGTTTAGAGATGTGCTATGCCTAATGTATAGAGTTATGTTTTGTCTATGGTTGGCTAATCCTAGAAGTTGTACATGATCATGAGTTTTGGAAGCAATGTTTTTATGATGTATGAAATGTATTACAGAGGTTTTGATGGCCAAGCTTAATAAGTAAGAGCATGCATGGGTTAAGCTTGGAAAAAATGAAAGAAAAGTTTTTAGTCACAGTCCCTCAGGGTTACCCTGGGGTATTTAAAGGTAAAAGTTGTATAAACCGTTGATCATGTAGGGGATTAGACCAGATGTATAGAAGAGATGTTAGGCTTACTACGGGTCCCGGCGGCCTTAAGCCGATCTGGATCCTAGTGCCGAACAGTTTGGAGCCGTTATAGAAGGGTACCGGTTTTCGGGCTGTTACAGTTGGTATCAGAGCAGAGGGCCTCATACGTACGGTGTGTTGAGCAAGGTCTCTCACATCGGAAAGAGGTTGTTTTAGTAAGGCAAGCACAATAAGAAAGATTAAGAGTAAGATCATGTCCACTAAGATAGGATGAAGAGTCCTGTCTTGCATGTTGATGTGCAATGCCATGTTTGATGCATGTGCATTTTAGATGTATTATGAATGGTAACGGATCCCTGATTCCTCAATATGCTATGTTATGATATGAGATGAGTTGAGAGACCAGAAATGGCTTTTGGCACAGTTGGTCATGGCATGTATGCTAGGTTGAGGATTAATGGTAACAGATGCATTCATAATACATATGTTATAGGAAAGGTTATGTGATGTAATGATTGCATGTGTGCCTGTGTGTTTCAGAAAGAGCTGAGATGCAAGGTGGTAATCGATCTGTAGAGTCAGATCCATCCGAATGGGACGATATGGATACTTCTTTCCCTGAGTTGCCAGAGGCAAGGGCAAGTAGAGAGAAAACAGCAAGAGACCCAGAAAGGTCTATGGAGGTTGACAGGGAAGGAATGGTGCGGAGAAGGGATGTAGGTTTGCAAGTAAGTATGGATGAAGAAAGTATGAGAAAGTCAGAAGATGATGTTCGGACCAAGGAGTCCAAAAACTCAAGTACAGGAGAAGTTGATCCCTCCACTCTGAGCACAGCCGCCACAAGAGGAAAGAAGAAGATCAGAGGCCTGAGAAGGGTGAAGAGGGCTAAGTTTTGGCAGAGGCTGAAGGCTAGTCTGGATGTCTCAGGTTCAGGCCCTATAAGATGTAAGAGATGTGGAAGGTCACACGGAGGAGTGTGTCTAGCAGGGACAACCGCTTGCTACCGGTGTAGACAAGAGGGGCACTTCGCACGTGAGTGTCCTACGAAGCTTAACAGAGCACGGTCACCACGGACAGTTTCAGGAGGAGCAGCTCAGCCAGCAGTTCCAGCTTTGGATCAAGCTAGGACAGGTATGTTCACTCTTGGATACGCTGATGGATGTTAGAAGGTTTTTGTTCAAGTCGAAGGGTTAGCAGGCAGGTTTGAGAACTAGACCTAGTATCATAAACAGTAAGAATAGTTAGAGATGTAAGAAATATAAGAGGGATGTCTGAGTAGTGCAGTGCAGCAGCTAGTAGACGACGGTTTATCTGACTTAGGACCTCACCTTGGAGCGGTCCGGTGATGTGTGGGAAAAGCAGAATAGATCAGAGATTCAGGATCAGGTAAGTAAAAGGTTAGAGCAGAGCTTAGATAAGTACGAAGAAAGAGTAAGAATAGAGAAGAAAGAAGAGAAAAGAGGAATAAAACAGAAATGCATGAGAGAAGTATAACAGACAAGAGAAGAACGAGTAGAAAAGAAGGCAGAAAGTAAGAAGTAAAAGCAGAGAAAGAAAGAAAGAGTAGAAAAAAAGGTAGAAGAAAAGAGTAAAGGCAAAGAAAAAAAAAAGAAAAAGAAAAGAAGAAAAGAATAAGTAAGTAAGAGTAGGAAGAAAGAGGAGAACAGAAAGGAGTAAGAGCAGAAAAGGCAGAAAGGAAAAAGGTAAAAGCAAAGAAGGAGAAGGAAAAGAAAGATCAGAGTAGCGCAGCAGAATGCCATGAAGTGCAAGAACAAGTTTGAAGTTTTACGTTTTGCATGATTGCTTTACCTATATGTTATATGTTGTTTTAACATTTGAGGACAAATGTTTTTTTTAAGGGGGGTAGAATGTAATACCCGGCTTGTTCAGGCGTCGGAATTCTCACCGTCCGGTGGAATTTCGGATGTCGGAGTGGCCAGTAAGGTTTTCAAAAGGCTTTTTACATGTTTTAAGTGTTTTGATGGTTTTGACGTATGAAGGTTTTGAGTTTCTGAAGAAAAAGGCTAAGGAGACAGAATGCAGTTTCGGCCGCCGAAGGTGACATTCGGCCGCCGAAAGTGCTTGAGGTTCAGCTTCCGAAAGAAAAGTTTGGCCGCCGAACGTTGCATGGTTTCGCCTGCATGTTTGGCCGCCGAACGTAGTTGACCAAGCCCTCTATAAAAGCCCCTTAGGTCGGTTCAAGAGGAGAGTTCTCTCCCTCTTCCCACCCAAGGTGAGCTCATGTCCTCCTTGGCATGATTTCCTAGTTTTTCCAAGATCTTTCAAAGTTGTAGTAATTGATTTTGAAGGTTTTGAGTAAAAAGAGCTAGTTGAGGAGTTTGAAGCTTTTGGAAGTGTTTTCTCCACGTTTTGAAGTTGAGGTCACACCAACTCAAGAGGTAAGGGTTGATCTCTATGTTTTATAGTGTTTTAAGCATGTTTTATGGATAGTTTTAGGAGTTTTATGGGGTGAAGGGTTTAGATTTGCATGGTTGTGCATGGGAGGGTTTTATGGACCCTTTATGCACTATATGTTTATATGTTGATGTTGTTCGAGTTTAAGAGTGTTTTCAGTATGTCTAGAGGTTTATGCCTGGTTTTATGAGGTTATATGCAAGTGAAGTGAGTTAGGAAGGGTTAAGGGAGTGTGTTTGTGCATGAACTGGGTTCTGGAAGAACTCAGATTCGGCCGCCGAAGGTGCCGCCGAAGGTTGAGTTTCGTCTCTGGACGAGACTTTCGGATGCCGAAGGTTCACCCGAAGGGATAGTAATAGGACTTTCGGCCGCCGAAAGTAGAGGTTCGGCCGCCGAAAGGATGTGAGTTTCGTCTCTGGAGGAGACTTTCGGCCGCCGAACGTGTCGCCGAAGGTGCTCTGTTTTGCCTTCCTTTGCATGAATTTTCATGCATGTTTATGAGGCTTTAGAGGGGTTTTGGGAAGGTGTTTTAGAGTTATGCTAGAGATGTTTAACACCTCATAAGAGTCCTTTTGTGTAGGATTTGAGCAGAGAAGAGGTGTTTAGCTACAGTACAAAGTTGGCCCAAGTAGTAGAGCAGAGGCTTCAGGTGAGTGGAACTAACTATGCATCTTTGTAAAATGTTGTTTAAAGATTATAATGATATGAGCATGAGACACGCATCATGAATGCCATGAGATACTAGGTTGCTTGCATTAGAATTCACGAAGGTGTTGCATTGCATAATTTGTTGAGTATGTGGATGAATGTTGAGTGATCCTGTAGCCCTCAAAATGGTATGTTATGACATGACATGAAAAGAAGTAAAGAGTCAAGTATGATGAGTATGAACAGGGAGGCCTAACCGCCCCTGTTATTGAGTCAGTATAGTCAGGAGGCCTGATCGCCCTGACAAAACGTTTTTAGAAGCCAGTCAGGAGGCCTAATCGCCCTGACAAAATGTTTTCAGGAATTAGTTAGGAGGCCTAATCGCCCTGACAAAACGTTTTCAGGAGAAAAGTGAAGTGATACATGAGTCAAATATGTGGAGGGCTATAGGTGACAACTTCTTCCTTGATGTGTATTGTTGTGATGTGATGCATAGCATGAGAGCATATGTTTTTATGAACTGTTTTCATGGTTTCCGCTCATTGGGCTTTAGAAGCTCATCCCTCTCCCCTATTCCCAATTTTGCAGGGCCAGTTATAGTGATGGATGATAGGAAGGAGCTATGAGAAGTTAAAGATGGTAGAGACTAAAGTAATGAAGAGTTATGTTTGAGATGTAATGGAATAGATGGTTATGTAAGGTTAATGTAAGTGAGGATATGTTATGTTTGTATGCATGTATAGTATA